>NC_134183.1:19893771-20125458 GCF_964188355.1 Buteo buteo
TGTCAGTGTGGACTTCGATTGTTAAGGGAATTTTCAGAATGAAATGTTTCCATTTCAGACATGAATTTTTTTCTGACCATTTTAGTCAACTTTTTTGTATTTCTATTTCAAACAGTATTTTTTAAATGCATCTAATTTTTATTTTTTTTTAATTACAAAAAAATTCTGATTGTTAGTGAAAGGTAGTTAAAACAAGTTAACAAGTTTGAAGGTTCCAGTACCAACTGGAAATAGGCTGAACCATGTTGGGAAATTTGTAGAGGAGGGTAGTGTACAGGCAGAGTCACATCCTTGACACTCTTTCTATGGGTAGACAAGGTGAGCTAGTGTAGAGCTTGCTACATCTTATCCCATCAGGCTGAGATGGCAACTTTGAGTTACTATCTCTAGAGTGTCTTACTGAGGAGAAATTCTGCAGGCAAGACAAGAAGCTTTCAGATTTCTACCGAAAATTTCTTACAAACCCTATGAAATTACCCTTGATTCTACAGTGCAATTCTAACCGGCTGAAATCTAGGAAAAGGAAGGGCAAAGAAACAAATTTCTTGGTCAAAACTCACGTTCTCAACATGCACAATGTTAATATTAGAGACTATGAAGAAATTTCCACTGGTGATGCAGCTGTTGGGATGAGGTGTACAGGAAAGAAGAAGTGTCAAATCTTGTAAAGTTTTAGAAGATAATGTTAGAAAAAATGCATGTATATGACAGAAAGTGAACTTTAGTCCTTCATTACTGGGTTTGAGGCTGGTCAAGAAAAGGTCTTAGATTTCTCCATGGGAAAGGTCACAGCTTTCCTTCTCATTTATCTCTAGAATCGTGCTTGCCCCTCCAGTCTGAATATAGAACAGCACAAATTAGGACCTGGACAATGAAGGCCTTGGCCAAAGATCACAAGGACTTCACAAACCTGCAGAAATGTGGATAGAGCTGGGGACGATTACAAGACTGTGTAACAGTCTAAAGAAGGTACCTATTCCCTTGGCTGCCACTATCTTGTTTTGCTCTCAGGCAATGTTTTGCTGCTTTAGAGCTGTACTCTTTATTCAGGCACTTGCCGATCTCCTTAAGCCCAGGTTGGGCCAATAACCCTAGCAATTCTACTTTTGCCATGGTTGTCAACAGGGAAGTGAAGGATAAGCTGGAAAACTGCTCTTAAGTTTTAGATTCACAGCTCAGTTGTAAATAAGTGCTGCTGTACACAAAAAATCAGCATGATAGTGCCGCAGAATGAACTGAATAATGTGCAAAGTTTAATAAAGCTTGATTTTTCAAATAATGGAACTCTTGACATATAGTAAAATCAGATCAGCTTTTTTTGATTATATCTAGCATGTGCATCTTCACCAATAGTATAGGAAGTCATTCTATCATGTATGGGGATGGCACCCTTGAACCAAGAATTGAAACCGTCAGACTGTTCAAGGACATCCACAGGCCTCTTACCATCAATAGCAGTACAGTTATTCATGGATGTGGCCTGAAACAGGTACAGCAGCAAGGCAGCAAGAGCTTGAGGTTTCTTTGATTCTGCAGTCAGGTGAAAACAAGTGTATTAACTATCACATTGATAGTGAGAAGAAAAGCACAGCAGGGCACACGTGGGTTGTCTGTGATGTGTTAACTGGGATAGTTTTCTAAGACATTTTATACTATGTCCACGTCAAGATGGACACTTACACAACTGCCAGTTAGCAAGGAAAATTTGATTGGTATTGCACTTACTGTGATGAAACTTTATCTCTTTTTTCCTTAACCAACTTCTCTGGAATTTTGACACAATTAAAATTCTGTTACAAAATTAAAATTTAACTGGAAAATTTTATAGGATTGTTCTTCTAAGCAAGTGAAGTCTATTTCCCTTTTTGGTATGCAAGAACGTTGCCTCCCAAATTAAATACGCATTTAGCATAAATACACTGTGGTGATTATTGCAATTCAGGGACTAACAATTTCCTTTTTTTTCTGGCTTTCCTGCTATGCAGTTGGTTGTGTTTCCACACTTACAGTGGTGAATTAATTCCCTGTAGATAATATAGCTTCACTTGCGGCAGATGTCAAGACTCTTAATCAGAATTTAAGTAGCCTCAATTGCATTTACCTTAATTCACTTTGGAAGTGAAGTAAATTAAATGGAATTAGGACTGCTTTAATTCTGAATAAGTATGTCCACACAGCTATTCAATGCATTTTAGCTAATCTGTTCTAAAAATTTATTCAGATTCTCTTTGCAAGTGCTCTCCGAAGTAAAGATACAGAGTTTGTGGGTGCTGGAGAGAAGGACTAGGGAGGATAGACTGTGCTTGCTGTGAAAGCAATGGTTGAGAACATTTGGGTGTAAAGGGTTGAGTTTTGGCCCACAAAGATTCTTGACTTGAATGTAAGACACTGTGCTTGGCTGGGCTGGGCTGGTCAGGAAGTGCAAGAGAAGTATAGCTCTGATGAGTGCAATTCCATAGCAAACACGAAATGTATTTGGCCACAATGCCCAAAAGTCTGGATCTTGTTGTGCCTCCTTAGAATGAAATGCATTCAGATAGCAACTGCCTCATGTCTGGGTTTGCAAAGCAGTCGGCTCTATGGGATGCAACTGTGATGAAGATAGTTGAAATTATACACATATAGACAGACGTGGTAAATGAAACCAAAAATGTATCTGTTCCTTTCTCTGTTAGCAACAGTGGCCAACAGCAGAGCTTCTAAGGAGGATAAAACTATGGCACTAATTCCCTGGTGCATTCCCCTGGCATAAGTTAGCAGGGGCTCAGGATCTCCTCAGCCAGAAGTGAAGTTTTGGAGCAATTATTAATTACTCATAATGGATTTTTCCCATGCATTGTTGAGCACTTTAGCACTTTACTAAAACAGAAGTGTTTACAATTGGCCTTTATTGTTTGTGTCATTTGTATTACCTACCCATCATTTGTATGTAGCATGCAGTTTTGGGATTAACCCTGCAGGTACATGGCCAGTGTGACCATTTCCTGTAAGTCACCATCAGCAAGCAGTAGGGTTAGCTAACTTAGGTTTGTCTGGCAACCTGCATAAAAATTGGTTACCAGCATCTACCTTCAGAAAGTCTGTTTTGTAGCCCCCTGTTGTGCAGTAGACCCTGTGCAAACTCATGATCAGAAAACAGCTCTACCCTGAAGAGCTTACAGCATAAATAGACAAGACAGAAGTGAGGCATGATTAAGTGAGAAGTAGACAACAAAATAGAAAATGACCTTATGCAACTTGCAAACTTATGATCCACTGATGTCTTGAACAAGCACACAGTCCTGATCATCGTCTCCTAAAAGGGGTATGATAGAAAAAGAGATGGTGCAGAGGAGGACAACAAGGATGTGCAGAGTTATAAAATGACTTTCCTAGAAGAGATTAAATAAAATAGGGCAGTTCGCTTGGAAGAGAGACAAGTAATACAGGTGTGTGTAAAGTCATAAATGGCATGGGAAAAGTGAATTGGAAATGACTATCCCCTGTTATAACACAAGACTAAAGGGGCAATGAAGGGAATTTTCAGGCAGCTACTTTAGACCAGAACAAATAGAAGTGCTTTTTCACACAGTGCATAATTCAGTTATGGAACTTATTGCTGACAGATATAGATTCAAGAAGCAATTAGACAAATTCATGGAAAATAGGTCCAGAAGGGGCTATTAAACACGCTGATGCAGATGCAACCTCTGGTTCAGGAAATCCCTAAATGGCGGATTGCCAGAAGCTGGAAGGTGGAAGAAGCATCACTCTGGGCTTGACGTGCTTCTCTGTTCTTTCTCTGAGTAACCACTTTGGGTTGCTATATAGTGTGGGTTTCAAGCCTCGATGGAAGGCTGTGCCTCTTAGGCTTTTATTTATCCTTTCTTGGGAATTGGTCATATTCCATGTATTATGTCAGTTAATTCCCTTTCCTTACAGGGCTGTGTTATATTTTAGGGATTTGATGTTTGACAATAGTTGAATTATACAGTATGAAGCATAAAGTATCAACCTGCTTTTGTAACACTACAGTAATGCATAAGCCACCATACTTAACCCTGTGGCAAAAGACACAGGTTCCACATCCCCATCCCCGCCCACATGGATGAATGAGAAAGATTAGCATTTCAGCACTTATAGAAAGTTGCGCAACTGAGGGTCTGGCAGAAAAAGGGAGGGAATGAATTCCAAAGTACCTACCAGTAGACCTGCATCCTTTTAAACCACTTTCAGATCAACAGTTACTGGTGAGACTCTGTCCAGCCTGCCTAGCAACATTATAAAGAAAGGTGCCACATTTCTAGACTAGACTTTGCCTCTCATAATTTCCAGTTGTAGAAACCTGTGGATTGCATTAATTCACCTGTAGAGGCTGAATTAAGCCAGAGAGATTGGTTTGCTGGAATAATGTCCCTGAGCAATGGAGAACATGAGGGAAGTGGCCCCTACCACAGCTGTGTGATAGGAATAAGCAGCACCAGGCACATCGTGGAAATACAGAGGCAACTTCTGCCTCAACAGTAACTTCTTGCACAACATTGAGCAAATCCTCTGTCCTTCCAACAAACTGGTTCCCAAGGGTGAATATATCTCTGTATATTCAGCTGCAGAAAGGCCACAGCTTCATCCCTTTGTCTGCCTTTTTATTTCTCTTGGGTTAGGGCTTAACAGAGCTCCAACCAACTATAGACCAATGTACCTGATACTCTTACTAATTCTGTATTCAGATTCTGATTCTGTGTTGAATGATACCCCACTAGTTCTGGGAGGAAATCTTTGTCTTTTTCCTTCTGTGACTAAGAAAGGGCTCGTGTTGCATTGAGCTTATGGGTTCTCTTTGATTGTAAGTGTAACCTTTCAGCATGAGGCTGCTGGTGCAAGTGAAATCAAAAAGCCTTTGTGAAAGTGTCTTAACAAGCCAGTTGCATGACCGTGTAAGCTCTCACCTAGCTCTGAGTCAGCCGGAGCTTGACCAGGTTCTTATATATTCCAGAAAACTGCTAAAAGGTGATTTCAGGCATATTGTGCTTTCTGATTATTTGCCACAAAATAATTAAAACATTGGTTTTGCAATCCTGGAGAGTTTGTCCCTAACACTGCCTAAATGAATCACATACTGTTTTTCTTTTCTTAACCCAAATGGGACAGATTTGGAGTCACACTGTGACAATTCCTGAGTACAATAAATAGAAAGATTTTTAGACATGTGTCATTGTTGTAGTGACTACCTCATAACTGAGAGGCTATGGACAAACAGACCTCAGCGTATGTAGAAGGCTGTGACAAATACCTCCAGTCTCACCCTTTGTACTGCCACTCAATGTGTGTGCCAGACTGCTTGTGCTGCTACTGACTCATCCTGAGGCTCACCTGGATTCCTGCCCAAAGGGACACTCTTTCTGTTCAAGGCAGCATGTGTCTTGCTCACTGAGGTGGTCTAACACTGTCTGTATGCAAGTTATTTTTCCAAGGACTCAGGTGGTACTGCAGCCAGTCGAGGGGCTAACACACTGTCCTCGAACTATTCTCCTGGGTAAAGCTGTGCCTGTACTTCAGCCTGTCTTTTTGGAGCTTCATGAGCATTAATGGGTCAAATGCTAAGTCTGTCAAACTGTCAAAGTGTGGAGTTTTTCCTCTCTCAAGCCAATCAACAAAACTAATTTGGTTGTAGAAAAGAAATGTCTTCAAATATTGCAGAACTAAAGAAGCAGAGTGAGGATGGTCTCCTGGAGAATGTATAGAGTAAATAAGTACCACTTCAGGGTGTTGCTTTTTTTTAAAAAAAGCCCAACCTCTTTTTAAAAAGCTCTTTAAAGCTTTATTTCTTTTGCTTGTGGTTTATTCTTTCATTAAAAAAAAAAAAAGGCAAACCCTTTTCTCATCACAGCCTCCTGAAGGGGAAACCCACAAATGCTCAACTGACTTTGCAAAATGAAAACAGTTGATGCCCAGGGCCTGCTCTAAGTGCAGAAGAATAAGAAAAACTATATCCAGGATAAATAAAAATGAGATACCTGCCATATACATGAGTCTGTTCCTCAGGGAGGCAGTACTGACTACTCTACACCGGTGCCTGTATGCATTGGCCTGCCTTCACCCCGAATGCTGCCAACATTCGCATTTTTGTCATCTAAAAGCTGTTGCTCTTTCTGAGTTCTGCGGCTATGTCTACATAGCACTAAGAAAGAGTGAAAAGCTTTTCTGTAACTATATAAGTGCCTAAATCAATCAATAAATATTGGTTTAAATGAGTTTTAGGTGCCATACAAGTGCTCATGATGTGAACTGGGGAGAAAAAGACAAGGCTTGAGTGATGCAGGTCTATTCCCCCCAGAGGTGTCCAAGTGTACTTATTTTCCTGTACTTTTAGCTTCTATAGTGGAAGTAAGCACCTAAATTCCTTTGAAGAGCTAAGCTTCTATTAATTTAGTAGAGGCTCTGCTAGAACCTCATTAATAACTTAAATTTTTTCAGCTAATCTTCCTGTTTTAAGGGTTTAACATAGTGATAGTGAGGGTCATTGACTTTCCAGAGGTCCTACAGTGGGTTAGTAGTAGGACTGTAGAAAGAACCCAGACCTATCAGTTCTGAGATCTGAGTACAACATGCTGTTTCTTTTCAGACTGGCTGTTGATTTGAAATATAGTATTTAGCAATAACCAGGCAGTCTTAATGTGGCATCTTACAGAACAGTGAGCTATGTAAAAGCAATCTGTAATGCATTCTGCCCAGTACAAATGAATTCACCTGCTGTATTGTTTACAGAAGTGAGTATTTTCTATCCTTACATGAACCCTGCCAGATCCCAAAGGGAGATGCTGAGAAAAGAGAAGGATCGAGCTCTCAGATACAGGCTCTTTTGCAGTGTAGAGGGAAAAAGTAGCAGATGTGTGGTGCATGTAGAGGAATGAAGGTGCCTGTTAGATTAATTATTAAGGCCAAAAATATATTGTCTTTCCTGCCTTGGAAGAAAGTGCTTGGGGAAGGAGACATAGGAAAAAAGCTTGGTTCTCATGGGCACCGTGGCACACTGAAGAGAGGAGGCATGGATCCTACAGTGAGACAGGGGTGATTCAGAGAAGGCTATGAGTAAAAGAGTTTCCAAGTCTGAGGCTCTGGTCTCAACAGTTCAGCTGGTTTGCACGTTGCAGTAATAATTATTGTTTATTAGGAGCCTATCCATCAACTGATGCCTCAGGTGCCTCTTGCTATTAGAATATAAAACAAATTGGGCTGCTGCACTCAATAAAAAGATTTTTGATCTATTTTTTTCAGAGCAACTATGTGACACTAAAGTCATTCTAAAGTTAAGTGGGAAGGAGTTCTTGGGAACTGAGGTTGTAGGAAAAGTATATGTACAAACAGTGTCTTTCTCCAAATACAACCAGTTTGAGGGTTATGCCTGTGCTTATTAAGGCAGAGTAGTATGAAAAGAGTTTGAAGATTGGAAGTATATCTTAGTGCCTGCCCATTAAATGCCTGAGAAGTGAGAACCAACTTTTTAAACTCTACTTTTATGATCGGCAAGTCTGTGACAGGTCAGTGTTTAGTCTATTAGCTTATCAGCTAGTGGCTACATATTCATTGGAGAGAGATGAGCTGTCCATTATATGTATTTTGTACTTTTATGATGAAAGATAATTTGTGTAAAAGCATCCAGAGCGTAGGCATTTTGGGATGCTTTTAACATATCAAAAGAGTCTGATCTGTATCTGTCTTTTTCCTCTAGCCAAATTATTCACCAGGAATACTGATTCTTTTATTTCCTTTCCATTCCCTTTCCACACAGTCTGTGTTAAACACTTACTTTTTTATTTTTTAAATAACGGGAGCAGAACAGGGAGTGCAGGGTAAGACACAAAAGAAAGAAATAGAAATAAGGGCCTCTTGGATGATTCTTAAAATATTTTATTCTAATTATTTCTTGCATCAAAATAAAATATTTTTTCTTCCGTCTATAAATTTTCCCCTATGTTCCCTCATATTTGTGAGATTGGGAGCAAAACAAACAATCTGGAAGAAACTATGACTTCTTTATAAACCTCTACTTTGTTATTGGCTTATTTTGAATGAGTTAATATTAGTATGCATCTCTAGTTATCCAACAGAGAGGATGCTTCTCTAGCTGCCAGATGGGAAGCTTGGAAGCAGTGTTAAGTAGTCAAGTGGGCTAGGTCTTGGGGTTGCAAATCTCATTTTTCTGGAGATGTTTTTGGTGAAGCCAGAGAAGTTTGGAAAGATGTTCAGTCTTCTGAATCATGTGGCAAGTTGGAGATATGCTGCTATAAATTCTTTGACCAGAAAAGGATATTATTTGACTGGGAAGCTGTCTTCCACCCTTCCTTCTTTTCCATGTATGCGGTGGTCATACACTGTTGCCATGGAGTTGTGGCAGGCTGGTCTACTCACTTTTGCAAGCCTCTCAAACTTTCAACCCTTTTCAATTTGCCAATCTTCCCCTCCCCCTTTTTCTTCTTGGATAGGAACTCTTGAATTTAAGCCTTTTGACAGCTCTCTTGCCTTTTTTTTTTTTTTTTTTTAAAGTTAAATTTCATTGACCTATTTTGAAGGGGGCCATGGACACCCAGGGCTCTGAAGACCAGAGATTAAAACCACCATATAAAAGATCTAGAAAGGTACAGAGCATATTAGTCTGATGAGAATTATTTTAATGGCTATTGCTTTTACTTTCAGATGTTTTACAGAGCATATACAATATGTATAATATGTTGTCTTGAAACAAACATGTGACTTGCTCCCATCAACCATAGGAATGGCTGATATATGGCTTTAGGTAGCAAGGGAATTCACAGCTGTGAGCTTCAAGTGTTTGTTTATGTTCAGGGTCTTCTCTTTGTGTTTTAAGAAAATGTTTCATGCTCCTATAACACCTTTCACTTCCAAGGGCTTGCTCCTGATCTATCAAGATGAGGAGTAACTACTTGATTTAAGTCAGAGATTTAAGGCAGTATAAATCCATGGCAAGATCAGTTGCCAGCTCAAATAGCTGAGTTTCCCCAACAAACTTTAACTGCAGTCTGCAGCAGCTGGTCTTGCAAAAGAAGTAGTTTCCGTGGAAAAGGAGAATAAAGAACCTCCTCTGCTCTGGGTCCTTCCGCGCTCCTTTCCCACTGATTTGGGTTAACAATCATAGTGCTCTTCCTCAGTCTCATCGTCCCACTATGTCACTTCTCTTGATTTCTGATTCCCCCCACTCCTGTTTCTACATTTCTTGGCATCTGCCTTTGCAACTCAGTTTGCCTAGTCCCTCTTCTCCCTTCACAAATTTATTGCCTCCCAAAGACACACAGACTTTTGCTGCTCAGACTGCTACCTAGACAGTGTTCACCCTTGCCCCCCCCCCCCAGTGTGTGTGCAGCCTAGGGTACATTACACAGTTCTTCCTAAGCTCTTTTTAACTCCCTATAGCTCTTTTCTTATCGGATTCAATCTCTTAGTCATTGGCCTTATGGGTTTGTGTGAAGTTTCGGACCGGCTTCTCCAATTATTACCTTCTTTCAGAGAGCCATCCATCCATCAGCACAATTAAACCAGCTCTCGTTCCCATTCCAATCAGGAGGAAAGGTGTTCCTATCATTCAGTAAGTGCTTGCTTTACATGCAAAAGTGCATGTCTGCATTTTGCCTTCAGTAAATAGTGCTGCATTTTTAATGAGCTTGTCCTTAAGTAACAGATTGTGCTGCCAAATGCTTTAAATTTCTGTCTTTTCAGATTCTAAAATAAGTTTTTGCTGACTTTTTGTTGGTAATGGCTGAAGGGGATGGTTTTCAAAATATGCATGGCCGGCACCAGCTGAAGATTGCTTTTTATTTTACTCATGCTGAGCGTGCTGGCTCTTTTCTCTCATTTATCCCAGGGAAGCTTGTTTAAATGTCCCTTGCATACTGTAATTGAATCCACTGTCGGAACTCAAGCTTGTAGCATCTTTCTCTGGGCCTCTGGAACTTCCTGGGGGTGAAAATCTGTGTTTAATGATGAACTTTGCAGTCTGAACCCTTGCGTGAGAGACTACCCAAGGAGTAAGACAGGAAATATGTTGATATGCTCCATTTTAATTCAAGAGGTAAATGAGGGCACCATGGGTCATGGCTATAGGTGTCAGCTTTGGTCTGAAATGCTCAGCTCGTTGGCTCAGCAGTTTAAACAACAGCATATGCAAAGCCTCTGCCTATTGCTTGTTCTGAACTGAGAAATTGGTGTGAAGAGAAACGTGTTCTTATTCTTTAGTTTCTGAAATAGATTTGGCAATGTAAAATCCCAAGAGTGCAATGGTGCTTTTTGAATTTTACTCGGAATAAGTGACTTGATTCTATTCGAATGTTAGTTTGTGGGGCCAACTTACTGGCTGATGCTACTCAACACACTTTAATAAAGCCAGTTATGTTTCATGGATGTCAACAGAGCCATGCTGGCTTATGTTTTTTAAGAATCTGGCCCCACACCGCTTACAAATATTTCATTGTAAGTGCTGTAATATGGAAAGATATTTTAAGATTTGGTTTTGGAATAGGGAGCTAGAATAGTTTGGGGTCAAATATGAGAGGGAGGAGTTTTCAGGGAGACCATGCATGGCCGTTGTTACATAGTATCGTGTATAACCCTCATGTTATGCCCCAAAGATGTGAGGTCTGAGAAGAACAGCTTGTCATCTGAAGCCAGTGTGAGCACATGAGGCTGGGATGTAACCGAAGGAAGCAGAGAAGTGTAGCATAATTTTATTTTTCGTGGTGATAATGGTTATTTTAATGTTTCGAAATGAGGAAGAGCTAAACTTACTCATAGACAGATGATATATGGATCTGACCTGGTAGAGTATTGTGGCCTGATCAGGTTTCTGGCATATACAAGAAACTCTGATATGAGATTGGAAGAAAGTCATGAACAAATTGCCTCCTGGGAGACCTGAGGAGCGCCAGGATGAAAGTGAAAAGAGGGGGAAGTAGAGAGAAAAAAAAAAGAAGTTGTGCAAGGTGCTGAATGTGAAAACAATACACTTTGATGTGATGAGCATTGGCTGGGAAGCAGAAGGATCTGAGGATGGCAGAGAAGGTAGGTGACTCTGGATAAATGGACTGGAGGGGATGAGGGCAGAAGCCTGGAGGGGAGAAAGCTTCAGTGAGATGAGGCGTGAGATGACTAAGCCTTGGCTGAAAGGCTTCAGCATTATAAATTGGGCACGCAGATTTAATGGCAGCTTTGACGTCTGGGATAAGAGGGAGGAAGAGCTAAAAATGCCCCTAAGAATATGATTCTGTGAGAAGGACATCGCCACTGGCAATGTGGAAAGGAAGGAGAAAACTCATTACCCCCCCCTCCCCCCCCCCCCAAAGGCTAACAGTTCAGAGGCTGAAATTCTGAGCGCACACAAGTAGATGGGGGGAGCAAGCACCGTCCGCCCCATTAAGCCCCTCTGGATCTCGTGCAGCGCATGGGTGGTGTGGAGCTTTCCCTTCAGTGGAAGGAAGGGGTCACACTTCTGTCAGTTCAGTGTGCCAGCTGTAGAGCTTGCTAGAAGTGTGAAGTAGGTATTTTAAGGCTAAAGTGAATTACTTCTCCCAGAGCAGAAGGGGATGTCAGGGAAATAATGTGGCTCTCTGTGATACCAATTTATTGTGCAGTACACCTGAACTATTGTATCTCATCCGTTGCCCTTATCTCATCCAAGGCTCTGCCCTGGAGCTCTTTCTAGCCTGGCTAACTAACACCTGGTCCATGTAGAAGTAGGCTGCTGCCTTTCAGGGCTGGATGTGGCTGCAGTGTTCCTGGGGAAGCTGTGCCAAGGCACAGCATTTCCTCTATTGTGTATAATACTGCGGTCCCTTGAGTCCTTCCTTTCCTTTCTCTTCACCCCTCCCAGTTAAATCTGGTCCTAGTTTTAAAGCTAAATCTGCTTTGTGATTTGGTACTTCAAGAGAGATCCTCATCCCCATGCCGCATCCCACTGTGCAGTGTGGGCCCTGGGATTGTGCGTGTGGGAAGGACGTTCTCTGGAGAGGCCTTGGGAGCTCTCTGCTCCCCTTCTGGCACCACCCAGAGTTTGTGTCTTCTGGATACACCACAAACCCCATCTTTTTCTTTTTTTTTTTTTTTTTAAAAGGGTTTTGTGGCTCTTTTTAGGCCACATGCAATGATAGCAGCTGTGATGACGAGACTAAGGTTGACCTAAGGGCTTTGTGTGCCTTTTTGGTATGGATTTCCCAGTCTGTGACTGTAAGGAAGCTTCAGATTCCTTTTCCCTGCTCCTTCTCCAGTTCTGGTGTGTTTGCTCTGGTTCACATGGGCCAGAGGCTGCTCCTCTCCTTTTTCCAAAATGCACCACAGCATCTGCATCTGGTCCTGCCCAACACCTCTGCAGGGCACTAATTTTCAATGCAGCCATTGTCAGTCTGGGTCTTTTAAGTTTGGTGCCCACAATTAGAGAGTGCTTTCAAAAATCTTGGCCAGATGGCTTTATAAATGCAAGGAAATAAAATGATAAATGGCAATATGGCTATGGTGAAAATGTGACTGTTCAGGGATATTAAAAGGATGGCATTTCACAGGGAGTCTCTTGCACTCCTTTTTTCTTTTCTAAGGATGCCCAATTTTTTCAACAAGCCACTTTCAAATATGCAGACATTGAAAGATCCTGAGTTAAATTTATCCCTTCCACAACTCCATGGACTTCAATAGAGTTGCACCAACACTTGTCCCATCTTTTGTAGCTGATTAATTTATGTTCATTTTACTTCTCTGGTGCCAATGAAAGAATTTAATAGACCTTTATTGTTCCCTGCAGATACTCCCCCTCTGCGCAGAAAGGCATCCAGCTCTTCGGTGGGTTGGCATTGTTGTTCTTTCTCTTTTTGATTTCCTACACGTAACAGAAAGAGATTACACTAGGGGAGCTAACTCTGTACTTGTCTCCCCAGGGAATTCAATACATGCCTGCAATTAACCTGCATTTAACTGGCCATTGGATGTTGCTATTCCTCTACAATAAACACAGATGGTAGGCAGTTTTGACTGAGTATTTGTATACTGCAGGTTGGCACAGCTCAAGTCAAAATAAATACAATTTCCAGACGGCACAGATCCTTGCCTCTCCTTTCTGCTTTCTTGACAGAGGAGGGGAAAATCTGAATAGTATCCAAAAAAGCTTCTTGTTTGGCCCCCAAAATAAATATTTCGCCTAAAACCTGAAGTTGATTTCAGATCTCAGCCCCATCAGTCTGTCAGGGAGACAGTAAAAGGGGAGAAAAATTTTAATCAGGATTTAGCAGGGAAAGTAACTCAGTGGGAGGGAAAGTACATTTTGAATTGCACTTAATATCACAAGCTCTCATCTTGCTAGTGCTTGGAATGTTGCACAGCTTTACTCCTCTCATGGGCGGCTTGAGTTCTGTGGATTAAAATAAGATTTTGGAGGTTTGTGGGCAAAAATACATGTTTATGTGTTTCTCAGTCTAGAAAGCGAAGAGAATATGTTCTGACTGGAATAGCTTTTTCTTTACTTGTTTGGGGAGGGAAGGAAAAAGCACCTCATTAGCTATTAATTATTTTCCTCATTCACAAAACCAAGAGGTTTCCTCCATTGCCAAAAATGGGTTGTCTGTGGGAAAACCTGAGTTCTGGGAAGATTTTAAAAAATAAAACAATAAAAAAAAGCACGGTTGTTAAGTTTAAAGAAATTGAGCTAAGCATATAAAAAATCTGCCACCAGGGTCAAACTTGATGCCATGTGTATTTTTTTTTTCATTAAAGGAGTGCAGATTTTGAGCCTGAGCTATTATTTCAGGTGACTTGAGGCCCTCCGGGGGCAGCAGTGAAATGGAAAAGAGCACGGCAGCCTGCTCTTGGAACTGATGCTCACTGAATCTGAAAGGTCATGTCATGTTTTCTGGCAATTGACTCAATGGGTTTGGATTCTACAACATAAGGTCGGGCCGTTTTCACTCAGCACATGTTTACTGGGGAATGTGCCTTCCAGTTGTTTTCACATTGACCTTATTACCCTGCCACACTGATGAGCCTGGCACAAAAACTACTTTTTGTATTGCTGTGTGCACCACGCTCCCTCTTCCTCTCCTGCCTCCCCCAGTGTTGTTACTTTGGGCTGCAGATGGAGGATTTGGTGTTCGCATTTCCCTCGCTCCTAACCCCCTGCTTTCCGTGTCTCTGTTACAACACAGATGTACAGAAGCCCATTGGCTGCACACTTTGGAAGGGCAAGAGGGTGCAATGGGACTGACTGATGTTTGGTTCCCAGATTTTGCGACAGGAAAGCTGGGGAGGAGAGGAGGCACAGGCTCTGGACTGTAAACTCGAGCAGGAGGGTTTACAGCGTCTGATGTAATAGCCCTTCTCAGTGCTCCTGCAGTAGATGTGGCCATGAGCTGGATAGATGCTGGGAGGGCAGGGCTCACAGCCTGGGGCTGGGACGTGCTTCGCACTGGGCAATGTTAAAAGGGATGGAGGCAGCAGTTCCCTCTCATCATGGTAAATCTGCTCCTTCAGTGCAAAATATACTGGCCAAGCTTTACAGGGATAAATAAAATACTGCTGCTATTTCTGCAAGCGCATTGGCAGCTCCCTCTCCTTGCAGCCACAGAAGTTCTTGTGCTGAGAACACAGTATGCGTCTCTGCCACCTTTTCAGGCTTAAAAAAGTGTTTGGGGCTTCTGTCAATTTTAGGAGTTATAAATTAAAGACGAAGAGTTTATTATTGCTTGGAACACTCCTGTGTTTTAAGCAGTTTGAGACAAAATGGAGCTAAGACATTTGCAAAAAGTCATTGATAAAGACAAGGAAATAAACCCATGAGTGCTTTTTTCTATGAATGCATTGCTTAACCTTGTCCTGCCACCTGCTTGTCAACCCTGGCTGCCCCAATAAGATAAAAATGTTGCACTGCTTTGTCATTGTTTGAATATTGTTCTTTCAATAAGGTCAGAGCAGACTTGCAGCAAATCCACTAGTCAGAGAGTAAGGCACACTGCGATGTTACCCGGGAGTGTCAGGACCTTGGGAGATGAGAGTTTTGGTTCTGGCTTGGACTTCGCTGTCCGAGCATGGTACTGGCAAGTTATTTTTGGAGACAACTTCACAGTCTGCTGAACAGAAACACTGCGTAAGACCTAGGGATCAGTTATTACCTTGGGCATGTTTCTGTCAATAAAATGAGAGCCTGCCTCAGAGGCTTCAAGGAGTCCCTGTTATATTCACCAGGATGAGGGCAGTGTCAGTGGTCTTTGCTGCTGACCAGTTTGATTAAAAAAAAACCAAACCATTGTAGTCAGTCATTGTTTGCCATCAGGATAGCTTTTGTCCGTGATTTGCACTTGAGGAGGGAACTTGCTGGAGAAGTGTGAAGGAGGCTTTCTCCATGCTATGGGGAATGTGCCATGACTGGATTCCTAACGCAGCTATCTCCTGTATCACATGCTTGATGCTGGTGGTCTGAATATCTTCTCAGGATATAAAGCACCATGCAGAAATACCCAGCATAGCTCTGGAACAGGAACATACAGCCATATCAGCTTGTTGCTGTGTCCAAGACCCATACATAGGCTAAAGGGGTGATAATGGCTGAGGAGGAGAAGGGTTAACACATTAACATAGCTAGGAGGTGCTGATCATGCTATGTAGACACACTGATCTGTTTGGCACTGGCTTCGTTACCACATAACCAATGGGCAGTGTAGAAGAGCCTGTCATGGCAGATTGTTCCCAGAGTCTCACACAGAACATGGCTGCTCATACAATTTTTAGAACCTTAATTTTTGCAAGACATGCAAACTCGTCTGATTTTGCAAGTCCATCTTGGGTAAACCCCTGCCTGACTTAAACCCTCAGGTGAAACTTTCTTGAACAAAATCCTGGCTTTTGTATTCACAAAGTGAAAGTTGTGTACTGAAAAGCATAGACTGTGCAAGCATAGCAGCTTTAGAAAATACTTCTAAAATTGTATTTGTTAAAGTCTAGAAATTAGTATTCACCTCATCAAGGCAAGGCTTGAGAAACACAAGTCCATTTTAACCTGAAATAGAGAGTCAGTGATATGTTGGTTCTGTGTGAAATTCCCTTGTTTTACAATCACATCAATTAGATTATTTGCTTTGATTCTTATAGTTTGACTCTGTTTTCCCAACAATTTTGTAGTGCTGCATATGTGTTCACTTTGACTGGAAGCCATTTTAATGGATCAGACTGCTGATTTCACAAGAGCCTGAAGGGTAAAACTCCTTGGAAGAGTATTCAAACCTCAAGTAGTTTGTCTTGGAAGGAAAAATCCAGTTTAAACTGTGTGATACCCTTTCTTAACTAAGATTGCAAATGCCCTATGGCTGGCTGTTCTGTTCTCACTTTAGGTGATGGCTATGGATTAAGAGCCTGAGGCTTTGGCTAACATCTATAGGCAAGGCAATGCATCCCTAGGGTCTAATTCAAGGAAAGTTGTGCAGGTGTCATAATTAGCAGTTTCCTGTTAAAGCTCCACAAATAAGCTTTAATCCTCAAGGCACTGGTCTCCAAAACCCCTTGCAGATTTGTTTTCAGACCAAATAATATTCATCCGTAACCTTTTTTTTTTTTTTTTTTTTAATTGTCCAAGCTGCACATTTAACTACCCTGGACCCACTGGCTTAGATGTTGCCGAAAATCAGATGTGAACAGGGATTAATGGTTCCAGTTGCTCACACTACCTAGCCACCATGCCGAGTGCAACTTGCCCTTAAATGAGGCTGAGGTACACAATAGTTGAGTCAGAGCTGAATGGAGGACTTCGTTTTCCTAGGTTATCCCTCCTCGCCCTTCAAGACCAATAAACATGTCATAAAGGGAGGAAAAAATGTGAAAAGTTAGGAAGCAAAACACAGCCCTTAATGGTCTCTACATGTGCTGCAGCCACCTTCAAGTGAAAGTTGAGGTACCAGATTTTTTAGCACTTGGACAAAGAATGCCTCCCCTTCCCAAATGCAACAGCACACAGACTCCCAACACAAGCGTTCTTGGACTAAATAATGTTGGCAGTGTGTGTATGCGCATGTGTATACATCTGCAGTGAGGGAAGAAGAAAGGGAGGGGTGTGCTAATTGCAGTGTAAGTACATGTCAGGCAGATACAGGAAAGTTTCTCAGCTCCCATGATCAGCAGGGCATCTGAGGACTTTAATGTTTTTCACAGTACAATAAAACTACCAGTGCCAGCTGGAGTCTTCAGTCAAACTGTATGCCTTAGAGCTTATATGTTTCACATCACTGAAGGCTACATAATACTTTCAGCTGGCATTGCATTCCATTTGATATGTCTGGGGATGAAGATAGTTAGTTAAATAATCACATTGGCTGATGTGTTAGCTCAAACAGTGGTTCTTTCCCCCTCTTTCCAAACACATTTTGGGAGTATTAGTTTGGGAAGAGGGGCACAAAGGCTTTTAATCTCTGTTTTCTTGATCTGTTTCTTTCTTTGTTTAGCCTCTAAGTGTTGACAGGTTGTGATGATGTCACTTCTCTTGGCATGAATTTTTGTGAGACAAAAAGAAGGATCTGGTCAGGTTTCTCAAACAGATCAGAGATAAGTCAGAGAGAAATGAAAACTTCAAGGCTTGTTTATTCCGAAGGGGAGAATTTAGCCTCAGTAGTGGATAGTGTGCGTTGGGAGGGTTGAATAGGAAACCATTTAAAATAAACTCAGTATGTGCTATCTCTTCAAGTTGCAAGTAAAAACCCCAGAATTTATTCACATGCAAAGCACATGGGAACAGAATCATAATTTTACTATTTAAATGTAAATAAAATATACTTTGGCCAGCCAGGAAAAATCCTTGTTCTTCAAAAGTCCCTTTAAACCACAAAAGCAGCACCTGGGGTACTGAGGTGCTTATCAAAATATCTACCTGGTGTTGTGACTCTGTGTCAGGTTTGACAATGGTTATGCCATTGCTTAGTTGATCATAAGCTAAGCAGAAATGAAGTGAGAGCTGCTGCAGGGATGTATGGCTAATCATCACAAGTAGTTCTGTAGCATTTTCTTTACTAGACCCTTTGCTGAAGTTTAAGATGTGTTTTTCAGTGATTCAAATACACAAAATTGAAATTTTGGAGCCAGTTAGATATATGGGTCTACGGCTTTCAGTGTATGGATTTAGGTTATGGATAGCATGGGAAAGGAAACAATAACATAGATAAAATTTTCACGAGTTCATTTTGGAAGGGAAGTCTGTATTATCAACCAGATTTTAGCGATATATCTGGATTAGAGTTTGTTTGGAAGGGTGATCTTACACAGCAAAGACTTCTAGGTCTGACAGAGGCTCTGAAGGCACTTTTAACTCAGCTTTGCTAGCACATGCACCATCAATGATGCATCTGGTAGTCCAAGTCCAAGGCTCAAACAGCCTCACATTGAACCTCATACAAGCAAGGTTCAAGAAGACCTGGATACCACAAAAAGGCCCAGCTGCATGCGTCTGTGCGCCTTCATGAAAGACAGTGAGGCACCTGACTTATTACAAAACAGGGGTTTTCACTAAATGCAAAGAACAGCCATCACACAAATGGATGTTTTAATGGGAAAAAAAAAAAAAAAGTCATGGGTGTTTTGAGGAAGCTACCCCACCAGAACCTTAAAAGCAAGAGCAAATTAGAGCACCTTTAGTGAGCTCTAGGAAGAGAAAAGAGGAATGCTGTTGGTATGTAACGAATCCCAGTCCGAGTTTCCAGATGCAAAACTGTTTTGCTTCCCAGTTCTTGTAGAGTTTACTGTGCTTGTCTGCATAGGTTCCTAAAGGCCTGATACCTTTCATTTCAGGTGATCTCAATTGGCATTCTCTACCATAAAAAAAAGTAGGCAGTCCTTAATCTTGTAACCTTATGTGTCACATGCAGCAAAAAACCTGGGCTGATGGACAAGAATAGATTCCAGCTCAGCTGGGCACCTGCAGGGCAAATGTAACACCTTGTGTTCATTTCCGCTTTACACACGTTGGGAAGTAGCAGTATGAACGCTTAGGTGGTGGAGAAGTTTTTCATATGGATGTAAAAGAATGAAAATGAAGGACAAGTTAGGATTTAAGTACCTAGTTTCATTCTTGTAATGTGTGTTACAAATAGGTAGGCAAGAGACGATGTTCCCTTTTGTTCTTGGAATGCTAAAATTACAGAGTCCTGTCTGGTTTAATTCCAGGACCAGAAACCTGAAGGAGGGCAGACTATTAGGGTTTGCTCTGTATGTGGTAATGCAGGAAGGATAAGACATGTGAAATGGAATGGTCCCTCCCCTTTCCTGCTTACCTGGAGATGGAAAGGGATATCACTTAATGGATTTCATCCTCCTACATGTAGTCTTTGCTTTCAGAAGTACTGAATTACTTTATCTTCTGCATCAGTGGATTGTCTAACTGTGCCTTTTCTTGCTTCTGAAGTTTTCATATGAGGATTTTCTAGGAACCTTGACAACCTATATAGATGATGTAAAAGAAGCTAACTTGATGCATTCTTGAACTTGCTTTCTATCTATTTCTTTCATGTCTCCAGCCTTAAGTGTTGCTAAAACGTAAGTTGTAAGCGTGCACTTTTCCCTGACACAGAGAATTTTCTTGCAACCTTTTGGCAAGGTGATAAAACCTGTTTTCCTTTGTCCTCAATTTGTTGTACAGTGCTATGGGAGTGCATGTAACCGATGATAATCCATTGTAATCTCTAAACCCATGTTATGCAAACAGTTCTATACCTTCTGTTTCTTTTCTGTGCAGGAAATCACTCTTATAAACAAACACAAATTGCTACTGTAATATTGTGAAACATTGAGACTATTTACACTGCCTGTAAATGATTAGGTTAGAAGGCCAGCTCTCTTTGCTTCCTCCATAATCAATGGAGAAAGCTGAACTGCCTCTTAATATTGGGTTTTGGGTCACTCTTCAGAGAAGCCTATCTCTTCCCACTGTTATGTAATGAATGTGGTCTCCCAAGTGAGACACGTACATTCACACTAAATTTAAGTGGGGTGCATGCCCCCGTTGCTTTCAGTTGTAGCTATCCCCTCCACACCGTCTGAAGAGACTGAAACATTCATCTAATTATGAAGAGGATCCTGTGAAGAGAATTAGGGGCTTCAATGAAGAGTGAGCATCAGGCTTCATTTGAAGTTGTTAAGCTCTCACAGTGGCACAGCACAGCAGTGTGCTTCTCGCTATCTGCATTGCTGGGTACATTGTGTCAAATAATGAAGCTACCTTTGCACCTGCAATCACAAGCTCTCTTGAGTTGTAATGTATGAGATGATATTTAAGAAAAGCATTAAGAGTTATGCATGAAAGACAGGATCCTTCTTACTTCCTGGCGGCCCTTCAAATCTTGACCTCGTTCCAGGAAGAAAGCAACCTGTGAAAACATCAGCTCCTGTCAGCAAATGCAACTCGGAAAGAGCAGCACATGTTCCATATGCTGGAGGAGCTGTGAAAATCCATAGAGCATCATGTGCTTGTGCTTAAAAAGCAGCTGTCCTTATACCTCCACTCTGATAGCAATGTAACTGTTTACTTAGTATTCTCCAGCTCCTTGATGCGGCCACTGTGAATGCCACAGGTGAAACCTGGGTGTAAATTTGGAGTGTTGTAACTTCCTCACTACAGGTTTTCAGCAGGAGTGTGTAACATCAAAGACATTCTCATTCAAGGTAAATATTAAAGTGATCAATTCTCTCATTCATCTTACACCTGAAAGTTACTGATACTGAAGGACGGAAGTGGGAGATGAGTTGACAGGATAGTGCTATATCACAGAGGCATGAATGGAGGACCTGAGATTGTCTCAGTTCACCCTTGATATCTGTCTGGAATTGGGAATATCTTCTCCTTCAGACTGCAGCAGCTTGTCACATTAGGCTATATTATGTTAAGTTATGTCACTCTGGAACCCTATCAGATGCCTTTATACTTTTGCACTGACTGATTTAAAGGGGGTCAATCAATGAAATCAATGGCAATGAATATGGGGCAGAAAAAAAAGAAATGCTTTCTCATGCAGCACAGGAACTTGCTGTCATAGGAGGTTACAGAAGCAAATGCTGTGGATGAATATCAAGACCTGAACCATTTAATGAGATTGCTGATCTTTGGAAAAAGTTATGCATATGAGAATATCTCTATCTCTTCTGTTCTGCCATTGCTTCTTGGTCCTGCCTCCTTTCTTAACACATTTTCTGTATTGTATAGCACAACATGTATTAGGGTAATTAATTTTGTTCTGAAACTTAAGGCAGGTCAACAGGCTTCATGCCACCCGGAGCACAAAGTGGGGGGAATGTGATGTGCTGGTCCAAAACCTAGTGGTGTTTCTTTAGTGAAAGAACACTTTTTTCCCTTCCATGATCCATACTAAATATCCCCTGTCTGTCCCTACATTACTGAGAAATTCTGTGCAGCAAAAGGTACCTTTTGATAATCAGTGCACAATGTTCCTATTGCAGCTACTAGAAGTGAGTGAACAATAAGCCATTTTCCCTGAGCCCCATGATGAAAATGGCCTTGTAAATTCCTGAATACATGAAAATATATGCTCTGTTGAGGAACTGTTGACAACTTTGAGTTATTCAGTACCTCTCTGCATCCAGTTCAGCTTTTCCAAAGTTCATGAAGTTATTGTGATACACTGGAAGTTATCCTGCCATGACCTAGACACTGTTTTGCTCCAGGCTCAGTATGCTCCTTGTTATTAATCTTATCATAGAAAGCCTTGAATAACCTGACTCAAGTCTCTCAGTGATGAACAGTGCTAGGTTATGCACCATTTTGATCATGAACTCTTGTACATTAAAATACCCTGGGAGTGTCTGCTTTGAGTGTGCGTATGTGCAGAATTACAAGACCCATAGTTTCTGCCTTCTGGATCTACAGGGATAAATCTTAAGTTTTGCAGAGTATTCTACCTATTTGTTATATTAACTGAATTATCTTCTAGCTAGTAAACAAGGGCTTTTATTAGAAACGGGCAATAATTTATGAGACTTTAGAATTCCTTCTCCCTAATATTTGTCTGTTGCTGCATAAACATGCTACCCCTATGCACTTCTGTCTTGTGGTATTTCTGTAGGACGTGTTTCTGACTACACTTCATGAGTGCTTCATTTCTGAGAAGAATTAACTCATGTCCTAGGTAATTTTTGTTTTGCTTAAGTCTCCTTCTCATGCTTGAATACTAGTAATCTACTCAAAGTTGCTGAAATCCATTTTGAAGTCCTTAATTATTATATCAGTATGCGACCTCTTCATATATTACAAGCATTGAGGCTGCTATAAGAGTCAAAAGTGAGAAGAAGAGGGATCTTTATCTGATCCCTCTCCTTGATAACCACAGGCTCTGACATTTTGGGCTGTCAGGAGACAGAGGTACGACTTAAAAGTAAGGGCAAGGAAAACTATTTGGAATCAGAAGATATGCTACATACTGGGAAAAATGCACTGGCAGGCAGTGGATCTGAAGAGTCATGGGAAGAGGTGGATAAATTCTGAATGTCTGAACTTGCATCTCTCTTCCCAATCCTGGCCAAGCCTCCCTTTGAAGTCATGTAAGTTCTTTGCGTTCATAATACCTTTGGCGGAGTTCCACACGTCTGTTTTCTGTTATTTGAAGAACAACCTCCTTTTGCTCATTTGAACATAGCTTTCACTGGCTTTATCTAATGGCCTGTCATTCTTATATTTGAAGAGATGGTGAACAGTCCATTTCTGTCCAACCCCTATCAGACCACTCATGATTTTATAGACCACTCAAATAATTTCTACATCATCTCTTTTCGAAGTTGAAGTCCTAGAGTCTGTATGAGCCTTCCTCACACAGAAGTTTTCCATACTGGCTCCCTGAATCTTTTCCAATTCTAATAGACCCCTTTCTGACATGGATAGTCCTCATCAGGGAAAAGTGGGATTAGAATCTGGATCTCCTTGTTGTGGGTTTTATTTCTAAGGATGTATGATAGTCTGCTTTAATATCTGCATTTCAACAGTTGTCTTCTCAAGAATGTACCATGTTGGTGATGTGAGGGTGAGCTGCCCCTTTCTCTCATTAGGTTATTCTTCATCAGTATTTTAAGAAACAGAGGAAGCCCAAAGGAGGATGAAGGCAAAAGCTCCAGTTACATCATGATCACAAATCCTTGAAAATGAGCTGGGGCTGATGATGTTTTTTAAAGTGGGATATACTAATGGCCTTAGCAGGTTTCATCTCCAAGCCAGTTTTACAAGCAATCTTTCCTGAATTGTTTCAGCAGGACCTGCTAACCAAGCAAACATCTGCAGTATAGATATGGGATGCACGAGGTAAACTCAGTTTGTTTTCTGAAGTCTAGCTTCAACTATCTACAACCATTTATCTTGGTTCCATAACTTTGCATGCAAAATGTTGTAAAAATGCAGAAGCCTACAACAGGCACAATGTTACTTTTTTGCTGCCAGTACATCCCCAGAACGTGGACTCAATGCCCTGAGTATTTTTCTTCCTATGGGAGATTTCATTCCATAGCAACCAAAACACAATTGGATCCCAAACAGCATCCTAAATATTAAAAGTCTCTGGCTTGCCTGCTACTAATGGAATCCCTAGCTCCTATGATACTTGTTAAAACCCTTAAGCTAATAAGGCACTTATCCAAACTCTGACCTTGGGCTGACAAATACAAAAAATCATCCAAACCTGATCAAACTCAGTTTAAAAATTGAATTTTGGAACAATTAAAAAGATAAATAAATAGCTGAAGCTTGAAAATAAAGACATAGCCTAAGGTAATGTTCACTATTTAAAACTGATTTGAAACCCTCAAAGTTTTCATGGCAAAGACAGATTTTTAGCTTTACCACTAGCTCTGGAAGTTAGTCTCACTGTTACTTGTCTGAATAAGAAGACCTGCATACTGGCATCTCTTGAATAATTTTAAGAAGCAACTCTGGCATTAAGGACCAATAAAACATGGGGCTCTTTCCATTAATAACCTTCACTGATTAAATGAGAGAGAGAAGGAATAAAGGGATTCAGAAATGGAGGTCATTGTAAATGGAACATTCAGACTACCTTTTCTCTACTTCTGAATCTTCTCTGGGAGTATGAAATGTTATTACAGTTTTCAGATTTACAGACAAAACATGAACAAACAATGACCAAAAATGCTGCCTGCAATTCTAATCAGCCACATGCCACTGGGCTTACAAAAGGAATCTCTGACTCTTTTCTCACAGCTGACTTTTTTTCCAGTCTCAGTTGTGTTTGGGAACAATCCACGAATTGGTGATTTAGGCTGCTCTGTGAGCCACCTAATCTTGACTCTTCTTCTGAATTCTTTTCAGTGCTAGCTGGAAAATACTTGCATTGAGTTATAACAGCCACTTGTAACCCCTTTTCCACTTCACCGGGCATGGAGGTGTTTCAGTTTCCTCAAACATTCTTCAATCTCAGCGTAAGAGTGGAAAATGCATCGGCTGTCTCATTTGTTCTAAATGCTCTAAACATTGTGCTGAAATGATTGCCTATTATTAGAAGCTCTGTGAGGTGTAAGTCCCCAAAACACTGTATTCAACTGTCCTTTTCAGTTTGTGCCTGCTCACAAGAGTGTCTGCTTCATCAGAGCCAGATACTCTCAATTTTCTCACCAGACTAGCTCTAAGTTGCTTAGTTGTTCCCTCCATGTTGGCTTGTATTTGCCTGTATCTTTTTGAAGTACCCTCACCTTGCATCATAGCCTTGTGTTTCCACTGCATCACTTCACTGACTTGCCCAGCAATCCTTGCTGGGACATCTGTGCCACATATTCATTTCTGACCCAAAAAGCCTGGGCAAGGTTAGGCTGCTCCATGACAATTCTTGCGCAAGCTCATTTCTGTAGAAATAATAACAGTAATAAAGTAATGTGTACTCTACAGAGGCTTTGCCAAACATAATGTTGTGCCTGGCTGTTTATCAGAGTTAGAGACTGCTTATTTGTGATGTTATCCACACCATCTTTTTTTCCTGAAAAAAGACACTTCTATCAGAGCTTTCTTTTATTAAAGCCCAAATCTCCACAGAGCTCTTCCACTTCCAGCCAACATGGGAAATTTTTAGCCAGTCCTACTTTTTCTTTATCTATTTCTGTAGACTTTATTCACCTGCTAGTATTTGTTGCTCTGTGTGACGTTTTAGTCCTACTTAGTTCAAATTATAGTTAAGGCACTTGGGACACTTGGACGCAACTCCCACCTTTGCCAGAAATTTTGAGTACTCTCAGTTCCTGACCTTGAAACGGCGGGACAGAAACACTTCCTGTGTCATCTTGTGAGATTAGAGCATAATTTCTCAAGGCTTTACAACTCCCATATCTCATTATATGCAAGTGTGGTGCCAAGTTTAAAAGGATCTCTGTTGTTGGTACTTCTGTGTGCTATTGTAACCTGAGCAATACTTAAATAAGGTAGGGCATGGTGTGTCTTCAGTAGAGGGTGAAAGTGAAGATGGCTCTTACCTTTCCTTGAGACTGTTCCACTGATTCATGTTGATGAGCTTTTTAGTTAGGATTCTCACAGTCTTCTATCAGAGGTGGCATAAATTAGGTACAAAAGAGGGCAATGCATTGCACAGCCCCCTGGTAGGACAAGAAGTTTGGTATTCCAGTTTAGTTTGTAGTATTTATTTCAGTGCAAAGTAGTTTCACGGCAAGTAGTTTCTTACTGTCAAAGGCACTTTCCATTCACTTCATTGTTTACTATGAACTTTGACAAGTCCTTCAAATTTGGTTTCCCCTTTCTGCGCCCCAATGTGTTACAAAAATGGCTTGATGGATATTTTGAAAGCCAGTAGATCTTTCTGAACTAAAATACATTCTAGGTTTAGCAGCATCACAGAAGCCAAGAGGGAGAAAAGGGAATAATGTGAAATTGTATTCAAGGCTGTTATTTTCTACAGCAACAAAGAGTGAGCTTTTGCATATTATCTTTGAAGATAAGGGAAATCTGGATTTAAAAACACAGTTCTTCCAATAACATCAATGAAGCTCTCTTGAAAATGTATCTTGTTCTGGCCTTTTTGTATACTTTTGTTTTATGACACTGTTTCATTTTATACATATTTTGTATATTTAAAGCAGAGAGATTCTTATTCATTGCTTTTTAACTGTTATTTCCCTGTTCCCTTGGAATCTTTTCTGGTAGTATGTGCTCACTAACCCTGACTATTCAGAAATAGTGAGTTTAGATGCTGTTTTTTAATTTTCTAATCTCCGTCCTCCTTTTGGTGTGGTTTTTTTTGTTTGTTTGTTTGTTTGTTTTTTGTTTTGTTTCCTTTTTAAAGTGTATAATTTATTTGGTTCATTGTTATACATCAGGAAGATGCCTGAGTTCTTGATTTTTTTCCTTTTTTTCATCAAACCAGAGCACATGATCTTCTTATGAATCTGTGCATTGATATCATTAAAATTGCATTTTCCCCTTAGAAGAAGATTTTCTTAAAGTTACCATTTATGTTTGACATGAATTTAATACATTAGACATCACTTCTATTAATGTACCTGAATGCAGCATATAATAAAATGCAGTGAAGTCAATGCCTAGCAAAGAATGTTATGAGAAGGCATTTGAAATGTGATTTTTAGAAGTATGTATTTATTTCCTTATCATTGTTTCTAATAAGAGCTTGGCCCAACTGACAAGCTTGCGTGGACTCCTCACTTTAAACCTTTAGTCCTAACATTTTGTGGTCTTCTTTCAGCTTCAGCTACCTTCCTGCTGAAGATAGTGTTTGAACATGTTCTGATTGTGATAGCCTCCAGAAATGGGGCTTTTAGTAAGGTAATGAATCAGGTAAGGGCAAAGGGAAATCCTCAACATTTACTGGGCATTTCACCTGAACAGAATTTGAGTAGGAAGATCAGGATGTGCCCCATGATCCAGATTAATAACATTAATAATGCTTTAGAGGAAACCGGTATCTATTTTATGGCTATTCACAGTCTGGGACATAAAGCCCTGCTGTTTCAAGTATGGAATATTGGTCAAGACAAAAGTGTTGTCCCCCATGCTTTGTGAAGAATGTCATGTGATCTTTAGTATCCATCTGGATGATCAGGAGAAATCCAGATTGGACAAGTGTTTAATTTCTCATTTGAAGGGTGTCACTTCCAGTATCAGCCTTGCTTATCATAATGCTGCACCAGAAATGGGTATCTATGTACATCTTACTGTAAGATGTGATATATGTTACTTCTTGACCCACAGGCAAGACATTAAATAGAAGCAATGTGAGCAATGCTAAATTATTTTTACTATAATTTTTAGTTCTACACATACGGTCTTCTGGAGCTCAGTTTAAAGGGGAGTAAGCAGTTACCAGTCAGCAACATCAAAACTTTGTTTCCAGATTTTCTTTCTTAGGTACTTTTGAAAAATTCCTAATGTGTGGAAATGTGAATATGAAACATTACTTAGGTAAAAGGAGAAACTTTCCCTGAAGTTAGTGTACTAGAGTATCGGTAGATGGAGAACAGAACCCAGTCACTGGTAGATGGCTGCTGAGAATCCAACCCATTTTGTCCTTTGCTACTCTTTTGCTCTATAAATCTAAATCGAGGCTTTTCTTGTTTTTTCTTTCTTGATTTCATTTGGTACCTTGGCACTGCAGGTTATATGACTGTACATCTTTCATAAAGCGCCTTGAGATGTCTCAGCCTGATAAGATGCTAATTAAATGGAAGTTGTTGTCAAAGTGGGAGAGGGAGTAAGAGTTCAGGGCTACCTAGTTTATACACTAGTCTAGTTGATGACTTTAGTGAAACTAAACAGGAAAGCTTCAGACACTTATGAAATCACAAAACTTAGGCTAACTCATGTTAGATAGCTCTCAAAACTTTATTGATTCAGTTTGGATGCATACTGAAATGGCAGGGATGGATCTTAGGTAAGATCTCTTGAGTCTCTAAGAGTGCGCCTAAAAAAATAGCAGTTCCAAGGTCTTGGGCATATAGCTAGTTCTCCTCGCCTTCAGCACAGTGACAAATTTCACCAAAACTGTCCTCATCTTAACTCCTCTCTTTTTTTAGCTGCATTGTATCTTTTATACTGCTGTTAGGACTCTTCATAATAAAAAGGGGTTTGTGATTGGCTGTTAATGATATCCAGCTGAAATTCTAAGGTCCAAGGAGGGTATTCATTCAACAAATTTATTTGTTCATATCTCTAATCTCCAAACCATTCCTGGAGTCATATTTCACATTTGGCCTGTACGTCTTACTTTACATAACAATTTAAGGTCACTTAGAATGCATCACTAAATGTCATACTCCTCAAATTGTGATTGCAGTCAGAAAAGTGTTATTGTTCTGAAAGCTGTAAGGGGGAGGCACAGCCACTTATGTTTACCTAGTGCTTTGTAAACAAAGCTTTACCCTTGGGATAGTCAATATAATGTCTTTAGAACAAGATGAAGATCACAACTTACTAGGTAGTAAGATGATCAGGTGAACACCCTAAACTCTGAAGACTTTATGTGAAGGCCTTATGTGATTTTTTTTTTTTTAAATTAGTGGGTTTGTTAAAATTGGCTGTATAGCTTAATGCAAAAAATAGGTGGAGTAAGAAGACTCACTTTGTAAATTGCACTGAGGTGAAAAAAAGAAAGAAAATGTAAACATATTACTTCAGATCTTTGTTTTGAATTTGCTTTGAGCTCTGGAGGGATTTTGTCAGCTGCTGAATTAGTTTTTGCCATGCTACATGCTAAAAAAATTGAACAATTTAGTATTTGGTTCTATATCTCAGTAGTATTGGGACCACTGATTCTGTAACAACCCCAAATTTGGCTGAACTAGCTCTGCTACGTAAAGAAGACTGGAAAAGGTGAGGCAGCCTGTATCTGTGCTTGTATCTGAAGGTGGAACTAGGAAACATGGAGAGACAGTTAGAAGTCAGAGACACAAACCAAAACAGAAATGAAGGGTCAGGACAGGGGCCTGAACAATCACAGATCTCTCAGCCTCTCCTGGAATGAAAGATGCTTCAGAAAGACTGCTTTATCCATTCTATTTTTCTTCTCTCCCTTGGTTATGCATCGCAGAGGTGGTAGTAGCTGAGGCCTCAATGGCTGAACAAAGGTGACTTCACTTGCTGTGGCCTCTTGGCTGGAGAGAGTGGTTTGACCATTTATAAATATATCTTCAGTGATGCTGGCTGAGAAGGACCTCTTCCCTTTATATATATCATCTAAGAACTGAGGAGTTTTATTCTGACATGTTAGAAGGATCAGTGTAAGCGAGTGATACATTGAAATGACACAGTCACAGAATGTCATGTTGAAATCCAAGAACAAAAATCAGATGGAAATTTGGGAGTTCACTCCGAATCTGCCACTGTTATCAGAGTTTGGGTCTTGCTTTAGTATTTTCCCTGCTCCCTAAAGGACCTACACCTTTCCATCATCTTGTCTTCTTAGTGATGGATATTGTGTTTGCAAAAAGAAAACACATTATAGTGAGAGAAGGAGGCTCAGTATAGTTTTTTCCTCAGCACTGTTTTCAGGACCTGAAATCTTGTAGATACAGGGGCCCAGAGCTGTTACATGGGGACAGGATCGATTCAGTCAATCAGAGGAAAAACCTACTGTCAGACTCTCAGACCTTTAACCTGCTCCTCAGAATTATTAGAACTCCCAAATCTCTTTGCAGGCCTTTTCTATTAGACAGATATTCCCATGTTTTGATTTTTTTGCTCCAGAAGTAATTTTTTTTATAATTACCTTCATTGAACTGCACTTACCATCTGTGAAGTGAGAGGCACTTAAATGATTTATTAGCCTCAGTTTTTAAAATGTGCTGAACAGCATGGGATTGATCTGGCTAGTGACAAATACAGGATACATGACAATGGATAGGTGGCCAGTGTTTGATGGAGCATCATGCTGCTCTGGTGGGGGCTTGCTCTGCGGGATTATGTTGGCTCTTTTCCAGTTGTACAGCAGATCAATAAAAGGCAGGTGTGCCTTGGCTCAGAAATACAAAGAAATATCTTGAAGCACAGTTCTCCTTTTGAAAAAATCATGGGGCACTGTACCTCTTGTTTCTGAAATAACTCCCCATAAAAGGATTGAAAAAGCTTTTTGGCAGCAAAGAAAACCTTTCTAGAGTCCAAAAATTGATTCAGATTCTTTCTTGTCTATGCACTGATTGAAATCCTGAAGGCTGATTTTGGTCCTCACATTGTTTCTTCTCTTGCAAGTAGTATCCATGATATGTAAGATGCTTTCCACGGTCTTCCCTTAAACCTGTACAACGTGGTTACTGTTCAGTCGGGTTCAGCAGTGGTAGCACAGTATGGAGCAGAAAGCTGGGCTCTGTGGATCTAGCTATGAACATAATTAGAAGGTAGTGAAAGGCTGTAGGTATAAGCGCTGCTTAAAGAGGAGAATATGGTTCCTAGCTAAGCAGGAGATGGGAAGGAGTATCTGTCTTTCATGCAAGAAAAGTCCCATCTCTGGTAATAGGCAGGGGCTCCTGACTTACATCTCCAGCTGCATTCTCATCTGAGCAGAGGCTGTGAGACCCTGCTACTTGCAGAGCAGCGTTTTGCTTCCCCATATAGCAGACACTCACAACTTCTGCTGACCTCAGAACACAGCAGGAGCTGAGATGAAGCAGCTCCAGCCCGTCACAGTGATGAGATGCCACCAAGCAGCTGATCTCACAGATGCAAGTGACTGCAGGTGAGCCAGAGCCTGCTCCGTGCAGATTGCCTGGAGGATATTCACAGGAACATTGGCAAGGAAGAGGAGGTTACAAAGCTAACTTCAGTGGTGTGCTCCTGCTGGGGGGTTAAGCATCTGCGTTCCCCTTTCTCTCAGCACAAACTGAGAGAGTAAAAAAGTCTAGTATAGATACCGTGTTGATCTTTCTCTTCACCCCCCAGTTTAATGTATGCAGAGAAACACAGGACTGAACTTAGAAAGAATAACAAAAGGGATGTGCATGTGTTGGTTTAGCCCCAGCCATGAAATAGCTTGGACCAACGCTGTGATTTAACAAGCTGGATTCCAGATCTGGCTGTATGTTGCAATAGTAAATAGAAACTGTGCTATGGCTGGCAGCTGGTGGCAAAGTTGACATGTGGGGCTCTGAGGATGGTTTGCAGTAGCAGATAACTCAGTGTCTGAAACGATGCAAGTTGACAGGGATCAGCTACAAACCCACCCCACTGCTTTTCTGTGCCCTAGCACTCCCCTGCAGCCTTGGGCAACACGGACCAGATGTGTGGTGTCCTGCCTGACAGGGTGGGCACAGACCAAAATCAGGCAGCAAATGAGCCAAGCAGGAACTAAGAGGGAAAGGAGGTGTGAGGAGATGTTGGAGGGCTGCATGGAGAGGATGGGATTTGTAGGGAGGTCTTCCTGTGTCTTGGGCTCAGCTTTACATTTGCAAGATGGTTAATGGCCTGGAGGCAAGTGGAAGGAAAGCCCCACCACAGGGAAGTTATGCAGTATGTAGGGTCCGATCTGAGCTCCTGAAATTTCTGGGATTCAGCTGTCATTCAGAGCTGCACAAACCAGCATAACTGTTACTATGTTTGTACTCTGTACTTAGATGGACTTGAGCTAAGTTTTGGAATCTGAACATTCATGTCTACCTAGATACAGGTTCCTCTGTCTCCTAGTTGTGATTGCTCTTAGGATCCCAGTTGCACCACTTCTACTTGAATCAATATCCACTTCACCTGCCAGACCACAGATGTTGATGAATGTGTTCCTCCACTTTTTCCATAGTTCTCTTTCCTAAAATAAAGGTTCTCTTGTCTCACAGTACCTGCACTGTAGCAGTTTCTCTTCTGTCTATCCTTTTCTCTACCCCATGCCCAGTTTTCAAGGCATCCACAATGAGGCATCAGTGAAATCGAATCAGACCTACAATCTGAACAACCCTGAACTTGGAGTTAGTTCAAACTCAGTGCCACATTTATGAGGGGTGGGCGAGGCCAGACTTGGTTACCTTCAGGAAGCACAAAAAGAGTAATGGGAAAAGAAAACCGTAGGTAATGTTCCTCTTTACTGGCTGATTCATCCATATGCCCTGAAGAGAGGCATGTGGCCAAATGGAGTTGGTGAGGAGCAGAGACAGATGGCAACATGTGATCTGGAAGGAACACAGGGTTTTACACCCAGTCAGAGATGCAAAACCAGAGCCCTGAATACTCAATGATTCTTTTGGTGTAGTTGACATCATCTGATTCATTATCAAAATATCAAGATTTAGGCTGGCCTTTATTCCAAGGATTCATTTTGGTTTCCTCTTTATTTTGAATCTGGCCTTCCATAAAATGCTATTTCTTCTGTCCTCCAAATGAGTGAGTAGGTCCATTCATGGTGGACAAACAGCCCAGAGGAGCCAAGTGGTGAAGAGGACAGATCTTTGAGAGTGGTAGCCCAGGGCATAGGACAGCAACATTATGCTACATTAAAAACTTCAAAGGGTCTTTCAGCCAAAGTTCAGATCTTGTCCCTTTCATTTCATAGATCCTCCCCTGGCTCCTTCTGGGCCTAGAGCCAAGGCTTCAGAAGCTGAGGTACCAGCATTGATGTGTTTGCTGGAGAAATTGTTATTGAGCAATGGTTTCCTGGGTGACAAAATACATCCCTATTCCTGGAAGAGTGTTGGGCACACCGCTTGCTGCAGCCAGGCCTTTCCTTCACGGAGCTGTGTCAGCATTGAACTCAGGTGAGAGGTGCAGGAGGCTTAACAAACCCTTCCCCTGAGACTGCCGGAGCTCAGCAGCAGTGACTGGGCAGGCTGGAGCTGGGGCTCCACGCTGGTGGAAGGGTGAGCAGTGAGGCAGGATAGCTGTCAGCTTTGTTCAGAGTTCACTCGTGATGCTCGCTGTCCTCGGATTCAGGGGGCTTGGGAGTTCAAGGGAGGAAAAAAAAAAATAAACAAAGGAGTGAGAAAGGGCTAGAGAAAGAGAGCAAAATATTTTTAAAGCTCTGCAACATCAACCCACGAGTGATGAATCTGCAGGGCACAATCCGGTTTAGACTGGCTTTGGGAAACTGAGGATAGCTCACTTATGCTTAATAATTAAAGGAATGATATGCTCTCCTACTTGCTGCACTAAAGATGAGTGAGGTTTTATCTCTGCATTGCTAACAGTGCCAGTGACATGTTCATAATGCTGTAACACATTTCTCTGCACACACAGCAGAGAAGAGGGCTTGTGGCAATGGGCCAGAATCACTTAGATCATTTTACCAGGGGCACACCAGAGACCAGGGGACCCCATCAAGGAGCCGTTTTTTCCAGTCTGTAGCACCTCACGTTGTGACATTCCTCGCACTGTTGTCCCCCCGTGTTACTTCTGATGACACAAAAAATGATCGTTGTCTTTAGATGTAAAAATCAGTTTAACTCAAGCCAGGGTCAAACTGCTGTCAGTGTATTCAGATATATGTTTCAACTTAGTTTTGTCACCCTGTGAGTTGGAAAATTGCAGCTCTGGGTGAGGTCAAATCAGGGTTATAAACTTTCTTTGTGAGCAATTGAGTATGAAACAAAATCTGATTTGCTCAGATACAGGTAATGTTCTTTTTTTTTCCTCCTCTTTAAAGTGCAATCCTGCTTCTCCATGTTGGTTTTAAATAATTCAGTTTTGTGAAGCAGGAGGGCTTGAGAAATTTCAGAAATAATGCATGCAAAAGGCTGGGTTTTATGCTCCTGATGTCTATGGGAATCTGCAGCATCCTGGAGTGATGTGTGGGTGTGTGTGTGTACATGTGCTTTTTTTGTACTTGCATGCATACTCACACACCCGCTCTCTCTGTATGAATTGATTATGCTACCCAAATACCTCCTAGGGTTCTCTCTCTCTTTCTGTGGCTCTGGTACAATTTGTTCCTGAAATTACTCTAGGAATTGTACAATCCTGTGTTAAACACCCCCACACTGATACAGATACAGATTGAAAGCTGATAGGCATAAAAATGAATTTATGTTTAAGTAATTGCTTTTCTGCTCTCAGAATATTTTCTCCTGATAATTCATTTCTTGGGAGTGATATAGGTCCTGTCTCCTATCTTGGGCCAGGAGGAAGAACTAGATGACCCCACATGAGGTCCCTTAAAGCCTGTGAATCTGTAATTCTAAACACAGAAAACACTAAGGTGTCCCAAGAGAAGCCAGGTTATCACTCCTCAGTGCCATGCCTCTGAGACACAAGCCAGTCTCAGCTCATGGCACAGGTGCCATGGCTGGTTATTGTAGTGGTTAATGCAGAGTTTGCAACATCTCATCCCAGAGGAACCAAACAGGGACAGCATGGCCCCAGCTGATGGGCCTGCTGGGCAGAAGGGGATGCAGAAACCACGGAAACAAAGTGGAGAAGCTCCTCAAAAGATAACAGTTTTTTTTTGTCATCATGAGAAGAGGTGTAAAGACAAGCCTGTGCAGAAGGGTGAACTTGTAGACTCTTGGCTCCCTATGTCAGTCACCTTTTCAAGTAATGCTTCCTCATCTCCTGGGGCAGGATACCTGCTGACTGATTGAACTTTACAGTAATATATTGCACACCTTGGTATGTTAACTTCTTACCTAGTGTATTATTTCTGTTTTATGGAATTAATGTCTTTCCAAAACTGTCAGAGTCTCTTCTCCAGCTCAAAACACTATTGCATTTAGCCTTTGTTCTCCTGACAGCATAGAAAGTGTGTTGTATTCAGCAGTAATAAACTGTGCATGCTGAACATGACCCAAGTGGTAGTTAAAGGTGGCAGCATCTCCCAAGGAAGGCACTGAGTCCACCCAGGCACAAACTCTGTTTTTGTGACTTAACACTGCTGGCAGAACACTGCTGATGCATCTAGCATGGAATAAATATTAGCCATTGGGCATTTCTCCCAGAATGTCTTCTCTTGTACGTAGTGGAAATCACCCCATATTTATATGATTTGTGCATAAATGGAGTAGGTGGTATGGGGGGAGAATCTCACAGGTAGTCTTCTGTCCTCCAAGTTTCTGAAATATGCATTTATTTGATGTCCTCACCTAAAGCAGACATTCCCATTTTTTCACGTACTAGATTTCTGGCATTTTGTATCATTGTTTTGGTTCTCATAGTACTTTACACACATGGCACCTACTCTGTTTTCTGTCCTTCTGTCTGACGTTCTATACCCTGCTGTGTCCTTTATATAAGGATACATGATTTCTGTGGCTTAGTCCTTAAAGAAGCATCAGCCAAAGCTGTTTGCGCCTCTGCACTTGTTTGGTTTCCTCTGCTTTCCAGTTTAAAAGCCTGCTCACAACCTTCCTGATTTTAAGTGCCCATAAGACTATTGTGCAATGAGTCAGAGACATCTGTCCCTCTGGCATGGCCCCCTCCCTTCCAGAAGTGTCCCCAGTTCCTGATGAATCTGCTCTTTCAACCATCTTCTCAGCCAGGTATTAAACCTTGGCTTTTCTGCCTCTCTTTCCAGTCCTGCATGGGGTTACTGGGAGTGTTTTCAGAGAGTATTCATTGTCTGCAGTTTCCTTCCCCAGAGCCCAAATTTTGCTTTCAGAATCTCTGTCCTGCCCTTCTGTATGAAATTTGTGCCAAAATGGACTAGGCTTTTCCCCAATACCTCCTGAAAGCCAGTTCAGACTCCTGTGAGATCTGCTGCCTTAGTCTTGGCAGTCAAGTCACCATGTAATCCTCTCTGGGGTCACAGCCCCACCTGCCTATTTGTTGATGGTAGGAATCAGCTTCAAGCCCGAATTATGGTTTTACAGAGGTGCCTTACTATTGGCAGGAGACCGATGTCTGAGTATGTGAAGAGGCCAGGTTTCAGATATGTGCTTTTGCTTGGTGTTCCCTATTATGCTGGCTCTTGTGTCTCCCCATCAAGTCCTCGCCAATGGTGCACCGACATGGGCCCTTGCTCAATATTCTGCATTTTAGTCTCAAGCCTGGATAGCCCAATGCCTAAGACCCTTTCTTGATTGCTGGCCTGACTGATTGGGAACCAGAATCAAGATTTGGAAAGACTTCCTTATTGCTTTTGGCAGAAGGCTTTGGATTTAACAGGCCATCCACTGTATATTCTGACTTCTAGATGTCTGACAGCACTCCTGGAGCGATAGCTATTACTAGGTTGCTCTACAAGCAGAAACCTCCAGCAGATGGGCACTAGGATCTCATGGACAGAGTCCACCTTGCATGCTCTTGGGAGGTGTCACAACTTCACATCATCAGCTCTGCGTGGTTGATGCTTGACACCTCCTGTGTAGCATGATTTGCAGCTGAGCTGTGAATTGAGTATGTGGACTTATCCAAGGCAGCTCATGCATTCTGGTAGTCATTGGTTTGCTACATGATTCAATTGTCCAGTATGTGTGCTGCAGGTTGGGTATAGCACATGGGCTCTACCTGTTTTAGAACTTCTGACAATATTCCATTGGGATGTATGGACTGTTAGTTTTTATAATGAGCTGATCTGTAGTCAGACATATCTAAATCAGAAGATCCTTTTAATCTAGACTCCAATGTGGAATTTATGATCTTCTCTAGTTTGCAATCACTTTGAGGCCTGCAAGACCCTCTGTTTTCTATGACAAATCTATGTCAGTGTGCAATTGCAGATTTTTACATTTTTTCTTCCTTCTTTAGCTGTATTCCGTTCCCTTCCTTCAAGCAGACTATGTACAAAGTACCTGGTACAGTCCTAGCAGCTTTGAAGACTCATTTGAATTCAGCATACCCCATTGTCCTGCTGAGTGTTCTATCAATGTGCCAACTTTGCTGTATTAACCCAGGAGCAAGGGAAACTGCAAGTCAGTCAATCCTTGGGCTACAACAGGTTTATTTTATTTAATGACGTTTGAGTCATTTTATGGAAGAACTGGGCTGCAATTCCAGCTGAGCCCTTTTGAGCCTGCACATTCATCTCTGCTGCACAACTCTGGGGTGTGCAGCCAAAAATGTAAATTAATGAAGACAAAAGGAGAGATGTTCCTGACATGGTGATTCTTCTCTCTTGTTAGGGCACTGATGCTCAGGCAATACTGGGAGAGGCTGCAATATTATCACTTCACTCATCACAATGTTAGTTTTTTTCTTGGGGAGATCTGTGGCAAGTAGCTGTTGACCACCTTAACATTTTCTAGAATTTCTGTCTCTCAACAAATTCACCCTTTCCTGCAGTACTTTGGTATGCAATATTGTAAATTATCTAATGAGATTTTTTTTCCTCCTAGACATATCTAAAACATCAAAGGTATTTTTCTGGAAAAATAAGTCAAGAAACAATGGGTCAAAATTGGAGAGGTGCACAGCTGGCATATGTGTGTGATGTCTGTCGCCCAAACGCATTTCTTTTTTAATTTTGCCATCCTTCTCTGTCTTATGTAATCATAAATAAGTTAAGTGCTTTGCAATCTGTGGAATGTGTTTTTTCACATGACCACCATCTGGGCTGCTATTTCTCTGGCCTTTTGTACCTCTCTCTGTTGTTTGGGTTACTGATAGTTTTCTGTCTGGTGGTGTTTGGTTTTAGGTTTCTCCCTTGATTCCTCAACAAGTTACACCTAGAAACTTTCCCTAATTTTATCTTTGAGGTTTATACTTCTATTGGCCCTAACAAATGTATCTGAATTCTACAGTTTATTCCTGTCAATACACTGCATTTCGCTTTTAACAAGTGAGTATTTGTCTATAGGAGGAGATATCAGTCAGGAATAACTCTGGATTATCACTCCATGGAAGCTCACATTTAGGGCCCATTGCCCTTTGGAAAAGGATGCAGATTATTTGCACTGTTATGCCAGAATCTGTGTCTTCTCAGGGAGTCTCCAGGCATCCTTTAATTTTTCTCCCTCCCACTTGAACTCAGTGTCCTGTGTTGAACAAGCCTTAATTTCAGTCTTCATCAAACCTGCTTTCACTTTCAGCTGAGATTTCTTCCTGGTGCAATGGTACCCAAGGTATGCTGGGGATAGGTCTGTCAGACTGGTTGTGTGTTAAATGCTTGCTGAAGTTGATGGAAACTACTCCAATGACTCCAAGGACTATTGGGCCAGTCCCTGAGAACACTGAACCAAAGAATAACCAGATGTATTCCAGGCTGCCACTTCCTTAACCCTTCTTGTATTGTATTCCTCATCCCTGTATGCTATCAGAATATCTCCCCCACGCCCCCCCCCCTCCGCCCCCAGCAGTGGATTCCTTTTCTGGCTTTTATGATTCTGATATGAGAACAGGTAATTTTGAACACAGAGTCACTCTCTCATGCCTAATCTACAAAATTTCTTCCCCCCCAGCTGAGGACAGTGAGTTCTGAAGCTTCCTGCAGGCCTTGGTTCAGTGTGATGTGCTGCTCCACTTGGCTAGCTCTGCTCATGGGTAATTTGATAAGTGATAATCATGGCCTGCAAGGAATGCCAACCCTGTCATTCACGCCATTCCTGTTCATGTCTTCATTTCGTCTGGAAAAGCCACTGTGTCAGCTACTAGTGGACTTTCCAGCCTTCCCTGCTTAAAATAGGCACTTGTCTCTTCAATTCTTTTGTGTAGGTGAAAGACATCGTACGAGGTTTTTAAATTAGATGTTTTGCTTTATTTTATTTATTAAATCTTAGGCAATGTTCTCTTCATTCCATGATCTGGGGGAAGAGGTGTGTGTCACAGGCTGTTGTTGGTCTGTGGAGGGTGGAAGCCCATGAATTAAAGTAGACTGTCAGAACTCAGAGTGGTCTGAGATGTGCTTACAGACGAGGGTAAAAAAGAGAGAGAAAAGGAAGTAGCTAAATGCGCAGAGGAATTGGAAATGCCAAAGAAGCATCTGTAAACCCTGACTTCATTCCATCAGGGAAAATCTGCTTACCTCAGTCCCCCATCCATGTCAAAATACTTGCATTAATTTTCATTACAAGGAAAACTGAAGTTGTAAGATTACATGATCACAGTTAAAGCCAGTTTGGTGACATCCTGACCACTGGTCTCCAGCTCTTTCCTCTTCTCCTGTGAGCTTTTTCTGCTTCTGTACTTCCACCATTATACTAATTCTTCCCATTCCCATTTGCCTTTCATCTACCATACGTGCCCCCACCGCCCCTCTCATCTCTAGTAACTTTTCTTGTCCTTTAATTTTAATTCTCACAAAGGAAGGGACTCACCAGCACTGAAGTGTGCCAGGCAGGCTAGCAGCAGTTCAGCTAATGCAGCCTTGCCATGGCACCTCACTTATATAACTTGTTCAACTTTTGCTAGTTCAGGCCATTGATTTTAGGGAAGGCATGTGAACATTGTGATACTGAATAGGTGAAGTCTCACTGCACATGACTAAAAGGTAGTACATGGATATCTTGTGCTAGACTTGCATCCCTGGAGTACACAGCGCTTCTAGCTCTTCAGGTACCTGAACTGACTGTGGTCTGAAGTGGGCTTTAAAAAACATTTTCTGGTCAACTCAGTAAGACCTGATTGAACTTTGCTTATGTTATGTTATGCTGTGTTATACTTATGACCCTACTGCAAAGATCTGGAGGGTTTGTCTGCAGTGTGGTTTTGACCCTTCTCCATGGATGTCCAATATGCATGGTTACTGGGGGCAGTGAGGGATAAGCAGGAAGAGTCAAAACTATTTCTTTCTCTTCTAATCAGTACTGGAACCCACAGCCCCAAGGAAGCTGTGGGGAAAAAGAAAATCTCTTGCTGCAGGAATGATTGTCAGAAGGTGCCTGACAAATGATGTTCACTTCCAGCATTTGCTACTGTGCAGTGATTCAATGACCTTCACATCTTGGGTAGGGTTGCTTTGATTTGAGTGTTCTTGCTGCTCATCCAGACTCAAATGGAAAGCCAGGCTTAAGAGGTGCCATGTGTCTGTGCCCTCCTGGCAGTGTGCTAGAGCTCCTGGGTTTCCAGAATGGAGTTGGAAAGATGCAGGAGTAAGTAGCCTTTGGAGGATGGCGCTGGTTTGGTTTGCTGTTGAACAGCAGGTCTATTTAGCTGCTTTCAGACAGACACCTGGGCTCTGTAGAAAATAGATTAAAACCTATGTTTGCTTCTTTCTCCCTCTTTTACCTTTCCACGCTAACATTCATTAGGGTTTTAAAAATCCATTAAAACTTCCATGTGCCAATTAGTAAGAGCGGCAGACTGCTTTCACCAGTGGGGAAGCAGAAGACATAGGAAGGACCAAGGCCAACCACAGCACAGCTGGAAAAGCCTCTAGGAGGTATGTCATCATCTGCCTTAAATAAGCAGGACTCCAGTAACATCAGTGGGAAGATACCAGTTTAGGTCAGCTGGGAAGCTGGTCATAGCCCATGGACTCCGCATAATCTCAGAGGCCCTCTGAACAGCACGAGAGGTTTTCTTGTCAAACTCTTTGCAGGAACGCAAAATGCAAATACACTCAGAGACGTGTTGCACTAGAGCAGGAGAGGGGCCGGCTCGCCACTTCCAGAGGTTTGATGGTGCTCCCTGGGCCCTCGTCGAAGAAATAAATAAGAAAGGGCAAAAGCCCCGGCTGTGGTGAGGGCGGGTGCCGGCTGGTGCCGAGGCTGACGGCGGGGGGGAAGGCGGGTGCCCGCGGTGAGGGCGGGTGCCCGCGGTGAGGGCGGGTGCCCGCGGTGAGGGCGGGTGCCCGCGGTGAGGGCGGGTGCCCGCGCCGCGGCAGCGCGCGGTGCGGGCCGGCGTGTCTGGGCGCTGTTGGTAACACTAGAGGTCACTCTGTGACCACGGATGGAGACTGGCGTTTGGGGCCTCGGGAAGGTCAGCGGCTGCTAATCCGTATAAATTGCTGAACTACAAGCAAAATTTGTACCTAATTATGAACCGCTTTGATGCGGCATTGCTTCTCTCCTAAGTTCAGAGTGCCGGTTTCCGACAGGACACCCCCCTTAAGCGGCGTGTTCACGAGAGCGCCCAGAACAAGGCTGGTGCTTCAGGCACAGAGTGGGGACGGCTTTGCGAGGGCTGGCCCGGGCAGCGTTCCGTTCCCCACGGCGTCATCCCGAGTGAGCTCTACCTGCCTCCCTCCTCTCCGCGGCGCAACCGTCAGCTGCCTTATCAGCGTGGTCAGAAATTCATTTAGCTGATGCTGCCTAGCGAGCCGAGGGGTAAAGATGGATTTAACACAGTCACTAGACATCTGCGTGCTAAACTCGCTGGTTGTGGAACCTATATCGAAAGGATTTAATTTTATTCCCCAGTAATCCCTTTTCTCTCAAACAGGTCAGACTAGAGAGGCTGCTGCTACTGCTGCAGCTTTCAGCCTCACTGGCGTTGTTGTTATTGGTTTCAGGGCTGGACAGTCACGCAAGACATCTGTCTCATCTTGGTGAAAAGTTTTCCTTTTAATATTATTTTATTGAACTTGTTTACTCTGGCCGCTCAAAAAAGAAGGTATCTCTGCTTCTCAGTTCCCTGAAATACCTCTGTAGAAGTTGTTCTGAGAGAAAAATTTCAGTGATTTCTTCTCCTGCCCCTGAAGAGGCAGATAATTTTAGGTCAGCTGAACCTACTTGGAAGTTGGTTGCATAGTTAGCCATTAATTCTGGTTGAAAAACAAAGAATAAGAAAAACAGTTTAAAAAAAAATTAACATTGTCTATTGCAAAATATGTCTCATTTTTGACCAATAAATAAAGCACGTTCTCACCCTTCCCCCAGTCTCCCAAAGGATCAAAGGTGAAACACCTGAACAAAACATTTTAGTTGACCTAAAGCATTTTTGCTAAGTTTATTTTTTCACTTTGGCTATAAAAGGCAAAGCCGGTTATTTGCACAGCTTTATTTGTAAGCCTTCTCTTAGCTCCTGTGGAGGCCAGGTGTCTGCTGGCAAGGGAGGGAATATGCCCCACATCCCTTTTTCTCCATGGAACATGTCATTAATGACCCAATTTTGCTGGAGGTTTCTAATGCTCTCACAAGTGTTTCGTGCAATGAGGAGGCTTTGCACTTCCCCCATTAGGGCAAGTACCTTCTTGTGGCTGGATTCCATGGTAGTGAAAACATCTCACAAATCTAGTCAGAAATAATTGGGATAACAGGGACTCCTTAGTCTTCGTTCACGCGAGGGTCATAGAACGTCAGATTTGACTTTGCTATTGAAGTCAGCTAATGTACTGGAAATGCCTTCATTTTCTCCCTCTGGAGGCATGGGTTTAAATCTGCCATAAATTACAAGTGACACAGGTTCAGTAGCCTTAATTAAATCCCACGAGGTTATTTTTGTGTGTCAACACTCCCCTTCGCCTCCCTTCTGCACTGTTTGGAGCAGCCAAAGGGCAAGGAGGACTCCAGCACTGTAGGTGGAAGTTCTCAGTGCAGCATTCAAGTGCTCGAGTTGGCTCAGGGCTGGGGATATGCCCAGACTCTTATCTGGCCTGGCATCAATCTTCCATTGAACTTGTAATGTAGTGGATATTCTTCGTACATTTAAAGCATTCAATTCTGTGCAAGATCGTTATTCCTTGTAGGGAGATAACTGGCTATAGAGGATTTCTGTTATCTACAGCATCTCTCCAGCCTGGAATTCATTGATTTCCGATCTACTCTCTAAAGGTGCAGAATAGGGGTGATCAATGCTACAGTGCTGATGTGAATAAAGCGTGCCCCTTAATCTGCATTATCAACGGCCCACTTCCTGATATCCTGAGCTGACCTGGTCATGACTGTCTCTTACACAGATAAATATGCTGGCTGTTGCTAACATGGCTTGAAAGCCTTTAAAATAGGAACAAATCAGATTCAGTGTAGCTTTTCCAGGGAGTGGCTAGGCTGATTCAAACCTCTTTTAAGCTAATGCTTTTGTAAAGGCACTATAAGTTGCTAGCATTTCTCTGAGCTTGGATTTAAATTAAAAGCTTTAATTGGTCTCCTGATTTTCCGAGCAGCATGTTTAAAAAGAAAAAAAAAAAAAAAAAAGGAAAGCTAGGGAAAAAAACCTCTGAGCCCCAAAACATGCCACTTAAGGAAGAACTGTTTAGAGAGCAGGTTTTTATTTAATAAACAGTGATCAATTGAATTGATTAGCCATGAACACATTACAGCAGAGTTTGTTGTTGCTGCTGCTGATAATTGCAGTTCATGTGCATGAGAATATTAAATGACTGTTTGCAGGAACATTTTCATGCTCTTTCCATTTAACAGAATGGAGAAAACAACAACTGTTGACAGTGATTTTGGTTAGGACTCAAGTGCTGCAGACTGTGCCCTCAGGATGCCTGTGCAATAACTCTATCAATTGTGGCCATTTACTCTGCACTTCCAGACATTTCTGCAAACCTTGCAGCTGTTTTTTTACTAATTCGCTTCGTAATTAGATCTTATCATGCTGGCTCCATGGCTTTACATAAACTGTAAGCATTTGGAGCTGCCATGTAAGACATTTTAGAGTTGTCTGTGTTGGTTTGTGCTGCTCTGCAAAGACCGAGATGCTCTCAAAAAGTGGTAGAAATAGGGAAGCAGTTGTAACAAATGAGTTGCTGGTGATTTAAGAAGTTTTCCACAGAGGAAAGGAGTTCCTTCACTTAAATTAACAACTGGAAGCCAAGCAGCATTGGTGGGTTTCATCCTGCTTGGATGCTGGGTGCAAACTGGGACCTGCACTTCTACCCTTTCTTTCACCCTCCAATACACATCTTTGTTTTCAGTAGGAGCTGAGGGCTTCAGTAAAAGCATTTAACCATTTTAGATATCTCACTGATGTTAAGGAGAGGAATAGCATGATCCTATGAGCTCAGGGTCAAGAGTTGGTATCAGTCATGCCCAAACAATATGAATGGAAAGACAGTGAGCCCTTTTGTGGCAGCAAGTCACCTTGGAATGCCTTTATGCGGTGGTATGTGTAGTACAAATTGGGAACTGTGGATCTAGATTCTGCTACTGGTGGAATGACCTTACTGACACAGACCTATTGACCTCAAAGGAGAAAGTGCTCTGCCAGTGACTGCTCAGCTGGGCCCTGTTCAAACATCATAGCATCTGATGATCTTCCCATACCAAAAGGAAAAGATAAGTCATTCCTGTGCAGGCTAACAATTTGCAGTGAAACAGTCTTGTTCCATGGCTAAAGACGTTGGAGCCTCTAAGATCTTTTCCAGTTTGATCTCTCCAGTGTACTGAGATTGTAGAAGATGTTTCTCTATGACACATCTACACTGGCTGATAGATCCAGCCACACCAAACCTCAGGGCAATGAAGATGGGGAAGAAAGACTTCAGTAACTAGATGCAAGCCATCTCAGAGCCTGATGCAGTGTTCACCATGTAAAGAAATTCTGCTTGCCAGTCCTGGGCTAACATGGCTAAAAAGCGGTAAATCTCATGGTGGTGGCGGGGGCCATGTGGGCTTACTGACATAGCCATCTCTTAGCAGTGGTCCTGCAGTATTCAGCTCCTGGTGCAGTGTAGAACAGTTGCAGGTCAGAAGAGTGTCACACGTGCCCCTGATGACTGACAGCTAGCTATGAACTCAAAAGCTTTTTATTTTCAGATCACATCTTTAGTTCTGCCAGTTCTGTGCTGTGCCAGGGAGAGGCAGAATGTGGTTTAGTTTCAGGGTTATTGTTTGCTGCCTGTAGATCACTTCAGTCACAATATGGTTTTCTGTTTCGTACTCTGCGTGGTTTGCGCTTCCTGTGGGAGTACGAGCTAGGTTGCGTGTGCTGCAGAAAAGTGTCTTTGCTCTTATGAGTTTAGAGATGTACCCTGTAACATTGATGAAGATCCCATAAATGGCAGCATTACAAGGTTTGCAGGTCTAGAGTTCCACCTAGTTATGGATGAAACTCAATTAACAGGACCCTGAAGAGAGTTTGAATGTAACAGATGTCAGAGTGATATATAACTCTTAAGCTTTTTTTGTGTTTAAACAAATCGTTACAAAATTTTGCAAGAAAATCTCATGAAGAATGCAAAAATATTATGGGAAAAGGCAGGTTTTCCAGATGGGCTTTGGTGCTTGTATCTGTCAGGTGATACTGGCAGATGTCATCGTAAACACATTTTTGCCACTTGTAAAGGTAGTAGTAGTAATGCAATAGCTGTGAACATCTAAAGAGGTACGTGAGGCAACATCTAGAGGGAGAAGGGATAAATTTTAATAGACAACTGATATAGTTGGGGAAAAAACATGAACTTTTGAGGACAGGAGCCCTACTTTCTGGAAGATTTCTGGAATTCTGGAAAGTCACAGTTCAAGGGATATACAGGTCTTCTGGAATTCACCTTTGATAGCACAGTGAGACTTTCAAAAGGGTGCCATAGTTTTGGGTGATTTTTGAAGCAGAACTCCTACACCCTGTGCTTAAATTGGTGCTTAAATTGGTAATCCAGTGGAGCTGATCTCTGAAGACTGACTAAGATCTGTCTGGGGCATGGCGGGAGAATGCCTTTGGGAGCCCTAGGGCTTATCCCTGCAGAGGAACTTTTGCCCTCACTCCCTGCTTGCCATGAAGGATGCTAGTAAAATGGCAGAGGTGGTTCCATTAGAAGCATTAGAAAAGTCTGCATGGGTGATCTTTTCTCCTCCAGTACTTCAAAAAAGTTGCTATAACGTATTATGCAGTATCATCATCTCAGTGAAATCATGGCTATATCTTAGTTTGTACTTGTGCCAAAAATGATATTATGGGCCCTTGGGTGAATTCACTGAATTTACGCTGTAAAGTGTAATAATTTCAGAAACAGACAAATTTGGACCAAGTGAATACGCTCTGGATACATTTGTGTTACAGACTTTGGCATTTGCCAGCAGCTGATCCAACAATCCAGTGTGCCCAGTATATATGTATTTTGTATCACACAGAGACCTTCAGGTCCAGCATGGTAGAAACCTAAATGCTTTTGCCACCTTAGATAAATGCAGTAACTGGAAAAAAGAGTGTATATATAGGTAGATCTACGTATATCAGGTATTTGAAATTTCTTTTAGTAATAAACACTTGGGAGAAGTTTAGCTTCAGTGTCAAGCTTTGATCCAAACCTATACCAACTTTAGTTCGAAATCTTTAAATTAGTGCTACTATACCTCACAGATAAACCCTCCAATAGCTGATATGCTCATAAATTTCAGTGATGGTGGTGAAAGGGGCACTGCAGGTAGATAGATCTCAGGACAACTGAATGGTGACAGCAGCATATGCCATTGGGATTTTAATAATAGCAGCAATAATAACAACAATAATAACTTTTTTCCCCCTAATTTAAATAAGTATGTTCAAACATCTGGGGTATATCTGTTCTGCAGAATACAGAGATAGCTATCCTGGCTCTGGACAAATGAGGTTGAAAGCTGGGTGCAGTATGGTCAGACCTGCATGACAAATTAATTACCCCAGGAAGCAAATGCTTTAATTTGGAGGTAATGCTGTGCTAATACAGGTCAAGGGCTGCTCTCTGTGCTATGTAAATATCTTGGGTCATTTGAAGTGACCTGGGACGTGTATGTGGCAGGACACGTGTCCAAACCTGGCACTTTAATCAGCTGGGCACACATCTCCCCTTTGCTGCACAGTACAGGCTGTGGTGGGGAGGGTTCTCTTTTTCCCATTATGTGGGAGCATGTAGAGAGAGAATTTACTCCTCAGGTTCTGAAAGCTCTGTGTGAACTTCAATATGACGGTGCCAATTTTAATCAAAGAAATGTACTGTGGATGTCACCTGCATTTTTATCCAGTTCTCTTTGACAGAAATAGAATTTAGAGTTCTGCTAGAGATAGAAAGGGCAGAAAAACCGACTCCTAGACTCATTTTGCTTGCTGTTATTCTGCTACCATAATTACCTCTAAACATAATTATGGGCAAGACAAATGATATTTTTAGCTTTGGTCTTTAAAGACAAGAGTTAATTTCAGGCTTTGACCAGAACTATGTTAATTAGCCTCTACTCACTCTCTTTGTATGGAAGTACATCACCCAAGACTTAGCATAGGTTGCCTTTGCTGTATCTTTGAGTAATGAAAGGACACGGCATGGCAACCAAATCAAGGGCTGCTGCATTAACAAGGCCACTTTTCTGCCCATTTATCATCTATTAAAGGTGCACTAGTTTGTAAAGTAACACCACCTTCAGCAGGGCCGCCAAGAACGGCTCCTCATTTATTTTCTGCATGGTTTAAGTTGGAGTTAGACCCACCTTGTAGCTCAGAGGTGACAGCCAGTAAGAAAAAGTACACTAATTGAGACATCTCAAGGGAGAAATAGAAGAAAACTGAAAAGGTAATTAGAATGAGAGGGTTTCAAGCTGGGTAAGTAAAATCGAATAGAGGTGCATATTAGGGGCTGTTACAGATGGAAAAGAAAGTACTTGGAGAATAAAAAAAGAAAAATGAATATTAGAGAACAGAGCACCCTTTTCACACTTGAAGAATAGAGGAGAGAGATAAAAAATAATGTAACAGTGGAGATACAGGCTGGGGAAAAAAAAAAAATCTCCAGAAATATGAAGGACATATTTAAATGTAAGAGAGAAAGAATGGGGAAAAATAATAGAGCAGATCAATTACTAGAGCTGTAGCCAAGGAAGGAAAAACTGTCAGATGAATATTTCTGGAGCTGTGGAAAAGTCTCCTTCCTTTGTGGGGGATGTAGAGTGTTTGGTCTGTGTAGGAGGGGGTTCTTTTGGGGGCTAACTCAATATTTGAATTTGCTACAGTGTCAGTAGCCCAAATGGAGTGCTGGAGTGAATGCCTACCTGGGCAGAATTGGATTAATTAGATGTTATTTGGCAGAGCTTATAGCTCATACTAGACCTTTTTCTAGTGGTTGAAATTTTAGCCCCTCAACAATATTGCCTGTATGTCTCTTTTTGTTTAATGTCAGTAGTTAGGGACATGTTAAGGTCCAAGCCCAATTTTCCCCATTTTAAACCTTCCCTTTCCTGCTGGAAAAGAATCACCTGGGTTACCCCCAGGTAATTTCCACCTCACAGACAGGGAAGCTGATGCACTACATTCCTTCAGGCAGATATACACCCAAACCAAAGCAAATAGTCACATGAAGACAAACACACTTTTCAGGTTAAGAGTGGAAGATGGCCATTGCTTTCTATTGTGGTCACAGCTGATTAGGCAGGATTTCCCCTTTTGGCCCTTCTGGAGGCAGGAGGCTAGAGGTGAATATCATCTTCATTGGTAGGTAGAGGAGATGGAGCATGGCTTCCTCTGGCTGCAAGGCAGGAAGGTGTGACCCCAGAGCCAGGGACATCGCGAATCAGTTATTAACCCTAAAACACCCATGGTCTCAATAGCCAGTGGGCTGGAAGGAGCAAAGTATATCTGTGTGTTGCAAGGAAGTGCTGCACAGAGGTATATGAGCTAACTCTAAACAAGAAAATCGTGCTTGCACGCTCAGGTAAATGATTCAAGGGAAATCAATAGGAGTTATGTGTCTGGCTGTCTTTGTGGGACTGAACCAGCAGTATTTGTTCTCATTAGAACTTGTTTGTACAACAGCCAATACATTTAATGCTGGTTTTAGTTACTAAGTTGTATCCTTGAAATTAATATTCACTTACTGTGGAAATGGAATTTTCTGATCCAAGCACAGTATTTGTGGTTTTAATTGTTAGTCTCACTAGAGCACTCTTCCTACGCATTGTCTGTTAGGTTTTTCTTTTAAAAGCTTCACTGATAAAATAGTCAGAAGAGGGTTTGTTGTTTCACAAAAATTGTACTGGCTTCTGCTGAAAATTTTGAAAACTTTGAAGCTGTTAATAACACACTGGCATTTTTTAGCCACTGAAAATTTTTGAGCACTTGATCAAAACCTATTTTCATGTCTCCATTTTAATTTTTTTGTATTTAAGAAAATTTGCCTAGAAACTGGAAACTAAAAATTTTAATTACATTTCAGAGCCTGATTCTGTTCTTTCTGAGAAATAACTAAAACCAGTTGAAAATTTACTAAAACTGGAAGAGAAGAAAAAATACCCCAAAACTTTAAAAAAGTAAAAAACCCCAGACATTTCAAAGAGAAACCATATTGGCAATTTAAAGCAAAACAGAAAACCAGTCCATGAAGGTAGACATATCTTGGCTATTTCCCATTATTATAAAAGCCATTTTATGGCAGGAGTGTTCATGAACAGCCAGGATTGCAGCATTTGGTACTAGATGCTGCCCAAAGAAAGAAAGAAAATGTACGTCTTCACCTCAAGTTAATTACATTAGTTATGGAAGTGCTCTAACCTTATACTTCCAGGATAACGAATGAATGTGTACTTTTCTTTTGCAAGATGTAGTCAGCCTGCTGCATAAGGAAACAGTGGCAAGTTCGGTGGAAAATGACAGTGCTCTTAGTACCAGTTTCCAAGATCACAAACTCACTCTAAGGACTTGAAATACAAAGAAAATCCTGTGACAGAGGATATTCTTCTTCATTCATCATTTGAAACCCTGCCTCTAAAAGTGCTAAGAACAAATTATTTTCAATATGAGTTAGCCCCAAGGGATTTGATAAAAGGGGCTTTTCTTCTCCAGATGGCTAATGAAATGTGGTCTGCGGAAGACCTTAGTGACTTGGATGGCAGTTCTGAGACGCCCCCAGACTCTGCAAATTTTTCTGATCCAAGGCACCAAAAAACAAAGATGTGTCACAGGCCTGACTGAATATGGGACCTGGGTAGACAGAGCTCTTACATCAGCTCTGTAAGCCTGGAAATCTCCTGAGGAAAAGTGGAAAACAAATTAATATCCCATCTCCAAGCTCCTGTAAGTTCTCCAGTATTGAACTGTTCCAGGTAAGGAAAGTAGCTTTCATTGTTGGGAGACATTTGTCTCGCTTCCACTCCAGATAGAGTTACACAGATGGTTTTCTTGAAAAGAGAGCTATTGAGGAGTTACAGTCTTTCTCTCTTATGCAGATCCTATTTTACCAGTGCAAAATGAACATTTACCAGAGCCTTCTGAAGTTGATGTTGAAAATTTTGGATTTTCAAAGTTGGCTTTCCTTCCTTGGAAGGAAACGTAGACCTCTTTTGTCACCTGACTTAAAGAATGTCCTGTTCTATTCCTTCTGGACATTTCCTCCTGACACCAGCTGGTGATCCACTTGCAAGCAAGAAGACTAATAGCTCTAAGGAAAGGCAGCAGCCGGCAGGCCCATGAGTGACTGGTTTTCAAATGGAATGTAGAAATTTTTTTCCCTTAAGTCAACAGTTTTGTTCTTTGCTTGCTTATGCTGCTCTAGAATGGTCCCTTAGACTATGTGGCCAGTCAGTGCATGGGATTCATTTGAATATACTTTCATTTCCTTCAGTATTAGTCCATGCAGTTAAACCACTGATATTGCTGTAGATGGCCATAGGTATATACAGATACATTCAAATTAGCTGTGTAATCAATAATGATCAATTCATGTAATTCCATCTTCAATAATCATTGCTTGGTTACACTCACAAAAAAATCTGAATTGGAGCAACATGTGTCAGAATAGACCCAAAGTATTTCAAGGTTCACTTATGATCCAATTTATATTTAATAATCAGGAGTTGCTAAATGAACTTCACTATTCTTAGAGTAGACATCTGCCTGGCAGGGATTGCAACCCTGTCACCAGACTGTCCCTGTTAACATTCACTTTGCGTGGAAGCTCTGAGCCACATTCCTCGAAAGTACCTCATTTTTCCAGCTGCTTCTTGTTATTTGTGTTTCTGGTAAGAAATTTCATCAATTATTTCCTAATAGTTAAGTTCTGCTTTCTATTTGGGTATTATTTCTTATGTACGATTGTGTATGGTATATGTCTAAAATATATATGTATGTATATGCATTTATTTACTCCATGCCCATGGTATTATTGTCTCTGTCAGTGTCCAGATCTAGGCAGAAAAATGAGATGAACAAATGGAAACCACTGTCATTAAATACCCCCAAAAGCCTCATCCAAATGTTCTAAACAGGTGGAGACAACAGATAACACGTCCTCCTTGACTTCAGTGCTGGGGGGGGGATACATGCAATAGGAGTTTGATGCCCTTCGGCAGATAATCTTGTGATTTCTCATCACCTGTCTGTTTTTTGAAATTCTGCTTTCCCTTTTGAAAAGTTTAGCTTAAACATCATCATTAATTGGGCTTTATGATCCAATAACAATTACTAATACTGGGCACCACTGCCTGTCAGCCTGTTTATTCCTAGACACCTGGCTGCCTTAGCTTTTCTCTGTCTCTCTCTCTCTCTTTTTTTTTTTTTTAAGCAGTGGGAAAAACACCTGAATAATTCAGCAGGAACCTTTTACATTATGAAAAATATAATCAGCTGGCAAGGGTGAGATATCTTATTTCTACAGGATGCTAACTCAAGTATTACAAGTGACTGCAAGATTAATGCCAAAATGCAGTAGGTGTGGATACACATTTTCCTCATTGTTCAAGGCAGTCTCACCCTGCACAGAGGGTTGAGAGAAGACTATGTATTCCTCACCATGCCTACCTAATGCCATTTAATAATTTAAATCCATTAATCGGTTAAGATAAAGGCTTAGTGTTACTTGACTTACCACTGCCAAGTGGAAGGTTTTTCTGGGCTAAATTAAAGATCTTAAAATTTTGTCTTCTTGCAAGGGAACTGAGAGTACCATAGGTTTCTTTGTAAGAGGCTTCAGTTTTTTATTGGGGGGGTGGGGGTGGGGAGTGGGTGTTACTATGCCAAAAGTGCTTAAGTAAACAATAATACCCATACATCATAAGTAGATGTCTGAGAATATTAGCTGTTTATTTCACTGACATACTCTGAAGAGTCTATGGGGGGCTCTTTCAAGAGTCAGGACCTCAATGTAATATACAAGCTTTGATTCTGATATTTCCCTTGATAACTGTGCTCTACCATATTGGGGTCGGAAGTCAGCAAAGGTTCATTGGCTGTTGTAATGCTCACTGTCACCAGTAATAAGTACAAAGGACTTGCTTTAAAAGCTGGCTTATAAAACTTTAAGGAAACTTGGATTGCTTAAGTGAACTTCCAAGGCTCTTCAGGGGCCAAGTGCACTTTGGTTGTCTACTTATATTAATTTCACAGAGTTTAAAGGGTCAAACAATGCAGTTGGTGATGCTTATTAATTTATGAAACACAGAACCTTGCACTATCTTGCTTTGACCACTTTCGCTTTCCTTTTAGAAAATCTAATATACATTAAAGCTTGCTAGACAAGGGTGCCCTAAAGGATTAAGCCCAAAGTTCACAGCTGGACTAAAAGGTTCAAAGACATTGTATCCACAACATTGATTTGATTCCAAGTGACGTTCAAACAACGGAACCAAATTGTAGATGTTTGAATGTGTAAGGAAACGGCAATTAGAGGAATACCACAGAATGGCAAAGGATTAGGATTTATATTCCTTAAAATGGTAAAACTGATTGCAGTCTTAGTCTTTCTTTCATGGGGGGATGTGTTTGATCACATCAGCTTTTGGGGTCAGTGGTTGTCAAGAACATATTTTGGTGTTACAATACAGCTTGCCAAGCTCTAAATGTTCATGCAGTCCTAGTAACTTTACAGAATATATGTAATTGTTGTGGCGATGCTGAACTGAGTTCTGGGTAGGAAAATATTAGCCACAAGGGAAGAAGGAAAAGAGAAATGGATAGCTGCTGAAGTAACAGGATTAGGATTTAGAAACCTGACATAATCCTATTCTGGGGTATTTCTGCATTCTGTTTACCTGCTTTTGAATTGCTTTGGTGTCTTGTCCAAGGGAGGTAATTCCAGAAGTCATTCACACCCAAGCTGCAAATTCGAGACTGCATTCAGGTGACAAATGGAGTGTGATTGCAAAGCTACCCAGAAAATTGGAAATCAAATTGGCTGTGATGGTTGGTCTATGTGGTCTCCTTTTGGAATCAACAAGAGGGAGAAGAAAATGAAGGACGGGAAAATGAAGTGTGTCCTATTGTACAGAAGATGATTTTATTTAGCCAGAGTTGGTAAAGGGGGAAGCAAATTTCACATTATGTCAGCTCTGATTCCTGAGGCCTTAGGGAACACTCACCTTGAGGAAGCTGTTGTACTTCACTGGAAATTTGCTGTTGCAAAGAAAGACTCTAAACCCTGTAAGGGAGTCCCAGTGGTGAAGATTGTTTACATTGCAGCTGGGCCCAAACAGCCTCAGATAAGACTGTGGGGCCCTGTGGTGCATCACACGCTGGGAGAAAGTCTGTGGCTGGAGAGAATTCATAGCTTTCATGAGTGAAAAAGGACAAAAATGTGGGGAGGCAAAACAGCTGGGAAGAATTTTGTGTGATCCACGGCACTTCGTTTCCAGCCAGAGAACAGAACTCACATGTCCAGGACTTCAGCAGCCTTACCCTTGCATTTTAAACCCTTTAAACAGAGGGAACAATACAGAAAATCCCATAGGACACATGAGAAAGGGGGTTGTGCTGAATCCCTGTTATCATTTCTTTGCATTTACTTGCTAACAAAAAATATTTTTCTTATAGAATGACCTCTGAGATTTTATCCTATGAAGTATTTGGTTTAAAATGTACTGTAACCTTCTTTTTTTTAATTGATCAGATCAGCCTTGAACACTCAAAGAAAAATTTGCCTGCTCTGAATATTGCCTGAGGATTTAGAAAGGTCTTTCTTGGAAACAGAAGAATGAGATGAAACAATCATCTGTAAAGCATGGTAAGAGAGAAAAAGAATAAAGGAACGAGTTATGTTTGACTTGTCTACTTCCAAGAGACAATTTTTTTGGTTTTTTTAGAATAGGCTTTAGATGTGGGAGTTGTTGTGGGAGCTGTTCTGTACAGTTTTAAGATGCAGATTTATCATGGCACCTCTGCAGGCCCTGTAACCTCCGCAGACCATCTATAGTCACATGCACCTTGTGCCATGTATGCGAGAGAGTCTGAGAGGATCTTATCTTTCTCCTCACTGTCCTCCATTGGTCTTTGTCACAGAAAAAGGAGAAAGAAGATCCAAGAGATGAACTGGAGCTGAGCTGACCATAGACTTTGTCCAAGGAGTAGGTATGTTTGGAGGTATAATTGTCTTCCTGGTGTTTCACTAATGCTGATTGCTTTGCATCCTGGTTTCAGCTGGGATAGAGTTAATTTTCTGTCTAGTAGCTGGTATAGTGTTATGTTTTGGATTCAATATGAGAAGAATATTGGTAATACACTGATGTTTTCAGTTGTTGCTAAGTAGCATTTGTACTAAGTCAAGGATTTTTCAGCTTCTCATGCCTAGCTAGCAAGAAAGCTGGAGGGGTACAAGAAGTTGGGAGGGGACACAGCCAGGGCAGCTGACCCAAACTGGCCAAAGGGGTATTCCATACCGTGTGACGTCATGCCCAGTATATAAACTGGGGGGAATTGGCTGGGGGGAGTCGCTGCTTGGGAACAGACTGGGTATCAGTCGACGAGTGGTGAGCAATTGCATTGTGCATCACCTGTTTTGGATATTCCAATCCTTTTATTATTATAGTAATTTTATTATTGTTATTGTAATAATCATTATTAGTGTCTTCCTTTCTGTTCTACCGAACCCTTCTTATCTCAACTCACGAGTTCTACCTTTTTTCTTCTGGTTCCCTCTCACATCCCACTGGGTAGGGGGGGGGAGTGAGTGAGCGGCTGCGTGGTGCTTAGCTGCTGGCTGGGGTTAACCCACGACACTTTGGTATGTCAAGAAGCCCTGAAATATTATATTTGCCATTCACTCTGTTAGGAACTGAAAAGTTGGTTGTCTGAGACCAGAAATGAATGACTGCCTAGAGGTTCTCGTGCTGCTTGATGCAGTTCCATTGTCTTGCTAGAACAAGTTTCAAAACATGGGCAATTTTTCTCCTGCTCTGGTAACTTGTAAACCAAAACCATTTCTTTGTTTGGTAGCCTGTTTTGTGGTAAGACTGCATTATTTACCACTTGGGTTGTATGAGAAACTTTCCTAATGGCAGGTGTCAATCAAGTAAATGTTTGGTATCTCCCACCTGAGCAGAAGCAACACTAAAATTTCAACTGTGTCAATAATAAAGAAGGAGCCAATGGATATGAGAGTAATGAAAACTCCATGATCACTTACTCTGAAAGGGATGATTGTCAGTCACACCTTGATGGTGTCTGCTTGCAGATATAATGAAGAAAGATTATCATTGCTGTAAGTGACTGCAGCGACTCTGGTCAGCAAATAATGAAGATATTGTTGCAGTGATTGGACCTGCATCCCAGGTGCTGACAATGTTAAGTGATATCTCAGTGGTATTTTGGGTCCTCATTTATGTGACTACAATAGAAAATCAGAAGAAAAGGACCCTTCTTTTTTATGACATAATTAATTTCATGCCATTCTCTGCACTTCTAAACTGAAAACTCAGTTAGTTATGACCAAAGTCAGCTTATCTGTGCACCAATGACTCAGAGAAGAAGTAGTGAAAGTCCTTTAAAGCAAAGACCTTGGTTTAGTATTGATACACCTACATAAAATGTCAGCTATATATGAATTCCCTCCAAGTGCCTCTTCTGGATCCTGTTGGGGGGGGGGAGGGGCGGGGAGAGTGATACTAGCCATGAGTGTGAGCCATTAGCTGTGTCCTGTGGAAATGTAGAAATAAAATATTCTTTTAGTATTCCACTTCTTCCTGGGGTGCTAGCTGCTGTTGGGAATTGTGCAGAGTACACAGAATCCTTTTGTGTCTGTCCTTACTCACCTTAATTTGTAGCTTCAGTTCAAGGTGTTTGAAAGGAGCTTAGGTATATGGCCTCATCTTCATAGAAAGGGACAAAAGTGAATAATAAAATGAACCAGTCCGGTTCTGCTGGGGTGTAGCTAAAGTAAGAAACAAGGAGACTTCAAGACATGCTTCTGTTACAGATCCAATCAAGCATCCCAAAGGCTGTGTTGTTTAGCTGGCAGGTGCCCCTGGTTGTCCTGAGTGGGTTGGCTTGGGTAGCTGACTGGAAAACATAAAAGCTGCATGAGAAGTCTCTGACTCTTAAATACTTTTAACGTCCCCAAATTTCTGTTGTGGTGACAGATGATACAATGCAGAGTTGATAAATTCACCTGCTCTTATATCAGGCATGTGCAAAAGTTCTGGGTTTTGCTTTGGATTTCTTGACTTTGTGAGTGTATTCCAGCTCAGTCCAGAACAAAAAGCTAAATCCTACTGAAACAATCAGTCCCCAGGGGCTTGAGGCTATCGTCTCTAACATAGATATAAAAGTCAGTCATACCAGCTGCAGAAGAAATCTTACTAATTAATTGCATGAACTTTGCTTCTGCCTGGTTTGAGATTCTCTCAGCCTTGCATCAATATCTGGGCACACATACTGTACACCTCAATGGGGCTGTTGATTTTCCAAAGAAGACTAACAATTTTTGTGCCTAAAATAGCCATGCAATTACTTATGCTCACATGGTCTCACACTAACAAAATGGTTTCTGAAAACTGGTTTTGTTCACACGTGATTGAAAAGTTGCCCTACGTTGTTCTGCCAAGTTAGGCACTGATTCAGGTTTATGACCATATCATTAATATTTTAGTACCGCATCAGTAACTGGTTGCTATTAATATGTAGTGAAATAGTGATATAAAAAGGGAGATGTTCCCAATCATTTGGCAGAATTTGCATTACAGCTGGATGAAATTTATAACACATCTTCTGCAACCTACTGGTCTGAACTCCTGTTATTAATTTCTGCTGTGTTTATTTCTCCTTTATGTTCACTTTGGGCAATATTCTATCAAGTTTCCTGGCAAGCACAACAGTAGACATAGGCTAATTTCAGCTTACTGCAGGAAAAGGACTTTGTAGGAAGTGAATTTTGAATTAGTGCTAGTATTTGCAGCAAAAACCTCCCCCTGAGAAGTCTATTCCCCTCAGCCTGGCATCAGCAGCACTTAAGTGCATGTGAATAGCCCTACTGACTTCAGGTGGTCAGCTGTTTAATTACCTTCCCCGAATCAAGGCCAGGACCAGGAAACAAGCTCCCAGCATATGACCTGCGTGCCCACTCAAATGGCTTGTCTCCCAAAGGCTGAACTTCTGTGAGTGACCCACAGATTGTTTGACCAGGTAATTTGGCAAATACTTTCCAGTTGAGAATAAATTTGAGGAAATCATCATCTGATTCACAAAGAGAGGTGAAATTTGTGCAGTGTATTTTTCACGACAAGGCAGCTATTGCCCAAATTTATTCAACCTGCTTGCCTCTTCCTGTTTCAATACTCCCAACAATCACATTTTTTCCCCACGTTTTATTTAGGAACTCTGAAATAACAGGTCTCTTGCCTTTCTACCAGGAGAGTGGTGTGCTGTACACAGCACGCTGTACACGGTAGGAGGAGGATAAAGAATGACATGCTACTCTGTAAGCTACAACTATTTTTTTTAGACCTGCATCTGCTCTTGTCCCTCTTCTCTTCTCAGATCACTCTTTGGCTTCCCTTAGGAATCCAGCTGTGTCATCACATTGTGTGGCATCCTAATATTTCATACTAAGCTGTAAGCCAATTAGGAATGACTACTTACCATGCTGAATCATAGGAAGAGAAAAGGATAATGTGTCCTTCATATAACGAACCTCCTCTTTTTTGGCAAGACAGATCACCTACACATTATATTTATAAGCCCTATGGCTTTTCACTCTACCCAATTAGGATGCAGCTTCCTTTCACACTGCTGTAATATTTTAAGGGACTTGTTTACAGATGGATGCTTATTGAAAGTGCTGACCTGCTACCATTATACCTCATACCACCTTTCATCTTCAGACACTGAAACACTGGACAAAACTTGATGTTGTAATCACCTTTAGCAGGATGAGAACACGGGTGCAGCAAAATACAAAAACCTTGTCCTGAGTTCCTAAATGAACTGGTGACCCTGGATGAGAGTATAAGCTTTACCGCATGCCACCCAGAGCTGAGGAAGATGTTGATTAAAGTCAAAGTGTGAAATAAATCCTGTTATATCTAAAAGGAAGAAGGGTGAACCATTAATGTGTATTTGGGAATGCATGAAGTGTTTAGTAATGAGCATCAAAGAGAAAGATATTAAAATTTATTTCCCATGCTGAAGTAATTAATGGGCTATTATGCCAGGTGTTTAAGCTGCGTGGAGGTCTGGGATAAATACTGTTCCAGCAGAGGATGCAAAATATGATTTAAGATTAAATGGAATAATGTTAGTTCTAGCAGAGCACTTAAGATGCCCCCCTTCCTCCAATTGCTGTTTCTTTTTCCTAAGCTGCTAAGTAGCTATTGATAGCATTTATTTTCTAGGAAATGAGTATTCCTTTAAATTTGTCTTTGGATCCTAGCAGTGTTGCAAACTGAAGACTCCCGTGACCTGTATCTGGTACCTGCCATCTTTCAAACCTTGTCTAATCTTGTTAGTTTTCACTGCAAAGCAAGCAGGGCAGCACCCCAAATGGCAGCACCCTCACCCTACAGGAGCCAGTTAACTACCAATCGCAGGTGATAGATTTTGTGTATAAAGTTGTGTTAGGAACTGCATTCAAATAAGAGCCCTGGCTGCAGATACATCCAGGGAGAAAGGATGGCCTTGGCTTCAGCTTCCCAAACTGCATTTCCCAAACCAAGTCCAGCTATTTTTGTTGCCTCTGCTGCTAACAGCTGCCAACAGAGGTTGTAGCTAAACAAAGTCTGGGAACCTCTGGTTTAAGGCTTCTTCAGCAAGGTCCAGCCATACTCTGCGAGGGTTCAATTTGCTGCTTCACTGATCGCTTCCCCTCACAAATACCTCTGAGACAAGTTCTCCCAAAACCTCCTAGAAAAGAGCAGTGGTGAGTCACAGCACTAACATCTGTGGCTGAAAGCATAGATGCAGGCAGCTGTAGGTGATCAGGGAGATCCTGCTTTGTTTTCTGGGGTAACTAATCCCACCTGTGCTGAGCAAGTTTGAGGGCTTAGATCTACCTGGTGAACTCTGATAGTAAGGTAGGGTAGGGCTAAGGATGTTACAGCTCTTCTACAAGACCTTCTGTAAGTAGAGGACAAAGGCTTATGGTATTTTTCTTATTAAGATAAATCTTCAGTAAGCTGAAGTTAGTTCTGCTGTAAAGGTTTTGTGCTTTATCTGAAATACTATTTGGTTTATAAATGTAGGGGTTTAGAAACCTCTTGGCCTTCAAGAGAAAACTGCCTGTTTAGGAGCTGTACCTTTTTGTGTTGTTATTCAAAACTGTCTCAGTTAATCATTGCTAAAGGCCTGGCCAGCCTGTGTTGCAAATCTTTTTTTAAAAAATGCAGCATGTATATAATTCATGTGGCTCCTCTCCACATAGATAAGGACTTGTCTCAAATGTCAGGGTGTGGGAGGAAAGGATGCCTGACCTAGAGGGCAAGAATATTGAATGCACTGGTGTTGGACTTGACATTCCCCTAGTATACGCTGCGATAACATCAATCTCAAGGAACCCTCCTGGTATACATACAGAGCTGCTGCATTTAATATATATTTCCAAAGGAATTTCATAGTAATTGAGCATTAAATTATGTCCACTTATTGTAAAGTATTACTGTTTTTATTAAAAATTATAAATGGGCTTCAGCAGAACACAATATACCAGATTCATACCACCATCTCTATTAGTCTTTATGTTATAATTGTCATTGACCGCCTTTACTGTATTATTTCTAGACAGTTCATAATTTCCCGGCTGAACAAATGAAGATTTGTGAGCAAAGAAAGGCACTGACTGGATTATGTAGTGCTATTGATTTTTATTCTCCTTGTTTCACAGAATGTGCCTAAAAATCTTGCTGTCTCTCTGACGGGCCTTATTAGCACTCGGAGGAGCTGGCGTGAGTTGGATGGCAGTAACGCATGCTGTTGTGCTGCACTAGAAATCTCAGCTTGTGGAGAAGGAGATGTCAAAGCTGGCCTTGGAATAGATCTGCTGGATGTCCAGGTATGACCCAGGCAGTCAGGATTTGGGAGTCTTTGCCCAGCGTGTGGGTTGCGGTGAACCATTACAAATCTCTATCTGCAAAAGAAACAGTGACCTGGCGACTGCCCAAAGGGAACTAGGCTGCCCATTTTGCAGGCAAGGTAGTGCCTGTGTGGGAAACTGTGTCTCATTCAATAACATTTAATCCTGAGAAAGATGATGGCAAATATTGGCATTTCCTTTCTATAAAGACTATGGCTTTTGCACAGGTTATCAAAGCAACTACCCCCATAGCCTCTCTTTGCTGTGGTTTTCAAAGCTTTTCAAGTTTGAAGGACAAAAACTTAAGTGAATGATGAGGGATTGGTTCAGTTCAGTTTGTGGGGAATGTTGGTTATTTCACCTTGCTGTTTTGTGTCATTTGGGGATGCTTATACATTAAAAATTCCTGAAAAATAGGTTAACTGTAAAATGGTTTTTAAGATTGAAAAAGGGTAAGATTTGAAAATTGAAAACTGATATTTATTTGCAAAATTTGACCCACATCTATTAATTATTTTAGTCCTCCTGAGACTGTGAAAGAGGTAATTAGGTATTTACAGCAGAAATGATCTTACAGAACATTGCTATTCTATTTTATTGTCGTTAAACAACAAATAATGAGCCACCAAGAAATAGGAGGGGAACTGTGAATGGAAGTTATGCCAAGATTCGTTATTTCTGTGTATATTTTTGAGACTTGAATGAAATGATGTGTGTGAGCTAGAAATACAGGTCTTCCCACCCTTGGCTGATTCAATCAAGTCTGTAGTAGTATTTACTACTAGTAAAGGTAGTATTTACCTTTTAGATGCCTGTGTCTTTTATTGGATCTTGATGCATCATCTAGTTCAGATTAGTAATTTGGCTTTTTAATTAGCAGGGCTTCACTGTGGTCTGTTTGTCTTTCCTGCTGACCTCTGCATTATCTGTAGAAACAGAGCCCCATGGGAAGATGACCAGGAATGCCTAAGACCTTGTACAAAGCACTAAGTGCTGTTTCCATACCAGGAAAAAGTGAACAAACCCTCTTATACTGATCTATAAGTTTCTGGGAACTTTCTGATTTCCAGGGGGTGGGGGAGCAGAATCCACTACAACTAAAAAGGTGAAATACCTGTCCAGTTAAAATGAAATAAGAACATATTTGACAATTGTTTTCTACAAACACACCCTCATGGATAGCCTTTCTCTTCATATTCAGCCTTTGTTTGAACAAGGTATTATTAAGGATTCCCATGCAGCAGAATTCCCCAAAGTGTCTCCATTTGATATACAAGTATTTCTGACCACGCAAGGAAGAAGAGGTACAAATGCAGCCCTATCTTTGCCCTTATTGTTTATTAATGAAGCAAGTGCGCACACAACCCCTGCTCCTACTGAAAGCCGTAACTGACCTGTGTGTTCTGGTTTGTATGTGAAGTGACAGGAATTACACAGTCTCACTCCACAGACCAAACTTTTCACACAGCTCTGATAGAAATGAGCCCCTGGGGACTTGCAGGATGCTGCCTTTGCTCTGTAAGACTCTGTGATGGCAAAGCTAGCTATCGGTTGTTAATCCCAACACATCATACAAGACACTTTCTATCTCTTCCTGTAATGTTAATGCAGCTGGAATTCCATAAATCAAATCTCAGCAGTAAAAAGGTTAATAAGTTTACACTATATAATTGAAAGCCATATTGGTGATTAAAAGGATTTTATATATCAGTTTTCTGGGTCACCAGCTAATTATTTTTGGTGGCCTGTAATAAAACATAGCACCGTAGGCAGATAGAGGCTGTAATCACATAATATATGGAAAAATGCATTTACATTTATTTGAGACAAGGTTGTGTATACCAGTTTGTTGAATAGCCTTTGAGGTAAATCTTTCCCAGTTCAGAGACAATGGAAGAACTGCAGGCTCTGTGTACTTGGTTAGGTTCATACAAAGTTATTGGATTGAGTTTTGAGGTCTGGCACTCTCTCTCCAGAGCTAAGCCCAAGGGAACCAGCTGTCACCTGTGATGGAAGGGTTCTGCCGAGGCACTGGGGATCGGATTGCTATTATAATTCATTTTAATGCATTCTTCACGTACTAATCATTTATTGGAACAGGATCTTCTGTAATAGGGACATGACTAGGAAGAGACAGAGGCGATTGATCATCCTTGCGTAGAAAGGATAGTTAAAAAAAACAAACAAAAAAGAAACCCTCTGTACAAGGGGCAGGTGTGTGCACCTGCACTAGGGGTCGGGTTTTCAATGTGGAGGTAGAGAAAAATTGAACTCAAAGCTTGAAATGAAATCTCTACAGTAAAAAAGAAACCTTCTGTACAAGGGGCAGGTATGCATGTGTGCACGAAGGATCAGGTGTTCAGTGTTGAGATAGGGAAAAATTGAACTCAAACCTTTAAATTTCTACAGTTCTATCAGGCTGAAATACCCTTTGGAGCCAAACACCCAGACATAGAGACATTTCAGACTTCAACCTCTGTTTTGCAGGTTGTATGTTTTAGTGTATTTCTCTGATTGCATCAAGAAGCAGCTAAGGGCAAAGGCAGATACTGGGTGTGCATGCGGATTTGGAGGGAGGTGCGGTGCAGGGGGTGTGTGTGTATGCACAAATAGCTCACAGGTTACTTCTACAGTCCCCGGAGCCTCCTGTGGTCCTGTGCGAGGTAACGCAACCATAGCCTATGTTATGGTAAAGCAGCCAGCCCACTGCTGATCTCAGTTGTTCTGCCTGTTAAGCAAAGGGCAAATCACAGCTGGCAAACCGCAAGATACGGTAAGCATTGGGCACATCGTTCCCACTGTCAGGGCAGGATCTGAGATGTGATCAGAAACAAATGACCTGATGTTCAGTTCACTCCTGGACAATGCTTGCAGAATCGCTTTGGAGAGCGGGACCTTCTGTGACAAGCACGTTTCTGTAATATTTCTTAGATCTTTTGGCTACAGCTTTTTAATTGGCAAATAATTAACCCTTAAATGCCCATTGCATACAAGCAGTGCCAATGACATATTACAATGTAATGAGTAAAGGCTCAAGTCCTTTGCCACCGAAATTATTTGCTTGTCATACACTAGATCTAAATAGGAGCTTTTCTGCACTGAAAATAACATCTTTTTATTTAAACTAAGTTCTTAAAGTGTTTCCTAGCAGCATAGCTAACGGGATACTCTGTTTTAAACACAGGCTGGGGAGGTTAAAACTGGAATGGCAGTTGTGTGAGTAATGGCCTAGGAGTCAGCTGCTGAACTTGACTTGACAACTCCATGCCGACGCCAAGTCAGAAGGCATTCGTGTGACACTTTGAGGGTAAAGAAATAAAAAATAAACTGGTAGTCTCCACTGGTAGAAGGCCGTATCAGGGCTTTCTGAACAAAGACTGAGAAGGGGAAAAGTTAAGCAGTTATAGTGCAAATGAGGAAAGAGTGTGGATATGTATTTGAATTACTTACGTGGATGTAATGCATCAGGTGTACCGCTCTGAAGTTCAAAGGAAAAGCAATCTAGTTTAAGAGTCTGACTGCTGGAGGGCCTGTCTTGGCTGGCATTGCATAAGCCTCTCTCCCAGGGGTCTTTGCAACTATAACTTGGTTAAATTTTGTTTGAACAATTTAGGGCTAAGAAAGAGCCAAATAACACTTCTGCAATCTGCTGTTGTTACAGGCTGGAGCAGCAGAATTGCTTGTCTTTCTGTCACTTTGTTCGGTCTCTCTTCAGGGGGATTTTTGTCAGTGGATTGGTAATAGCAGGAAGTTGTTATTTTTTCACACATAATCAGCAGCAGAAAGAGTGTGGTACCGTTTCAGCATCTAGGTGTGTAAAGACATCTTTGTTAAAATTGACAAGGAGATTGTGAGGTGACTTAGAGAAGGCCTAGTGGTAAGGTAGTGCATGGGAAAAGAGGGATCTCACAGCTTTTTTGGGAAATGACTTCTGCCTCCGACACAGCTAATCCAGTTCTTCTGAATAATAAAATCACAACAATATCTAAACAGAGAGAAACAACATGTTCTGCATAAGCATTCCTGTTCTATAGCTTTATTAGAGATAACGGAAAGAAATTTAAGCATCCGCTGCGTATAGTTCACTTCCTGGGACACGTATGTAATGGTGTTCTCTGGATGGAGTTTCTGTCTGATATATTTTAGGTAGCATAGGCAAGGAAGGGGAGGATCCCAAAAACTCTTCTGTATCTGACCTAGAACAAGAGGTCAGGATGATAATATAGCCTCTAGTACTCCTTGTCACTGAAATCCTTTCACTTCACGCCTTATTGCATAAGTTCAATATACTTTTCAGCTGAAGCTCTCCCAAGCACTTAGCTCTTTAAACTCCCCACTCAGCAGGTGGCTTATTTAAATGTGGCTGTCAGGTTGGCCAGTGGCCAAAAGCAAATGGCTCAATGCGTGAACCGCAGTGTTTGGGTTTAATTCTGCTCTCATTTCTGCCAGCAAAATCCTCCTGGCTCCGGTGGGGTTGTGTGTGGTACAAGTGAGTGCAATATAGGGCTGTCTGCTCAACTGTTTGTCAAATAAATCTATGGCCAGTCATTTGCATTATGTCAGCTAAACATTTGCCTGGTGCTTTCACATGTGCGAGCCAAGGAGGAATTCTGGATTGTTTGAAATGAAAACCATCATTGTCAACTCTCACTTAACCAATAAGCATTTCTTCCATAGTGTGTAAGTAACTTATTTTGCAATCCACAGCCTCAAAGAGGAAATGTAAAGTTTCTCTAAACATTCAGTACAAATGGGGATATTAGCTGCTTAATTGATTCTTCGAAATTCGGGTCTTACAGCTGAAGAAGTGAGATGGAGGGAGGGGGGAAGCACGTGGTTTAAATTAAATATATGGAAAATAACTGCTGAATGATAAAAATATATTTTAAAAGTAAGCAAACCTGTTTTCCCTCTGCCTCTCCATTAAATGTGTCAGGAAAGGGCCTTTACAACTAGGTGGTAATTAGAGAGGAAAAAGCAGTGCTGGCAAAGCAGTCAATCTATCACATCCTCTAAAGCCTAAATGTTACCAGCAATTAAACAAGTTAGTAGGGGAAAAACTTGACAAGCAAGTTTTATCACAGAATCATCTCGGTGGCAAAGTATGTGGGGCACTCTTATTAGATTCCCTTGTGCAACCCCAAAGATTTAAAATCCAAACTCAGGAATGCACATTCAAACCAAAGTGACTATTTTCTTTCCCAGACTACCCAGGCGCAGGGAAGATTAGAATGCTAAAAATAAAACAACCTTTCCCACCACCCCCTTCCTCACACCTCCAAAGTCAAATCTGTCCAGGTTGACTGCTCCATTAAATTCAAGAGCAAAAAGTTATAAATTGAACATACGGAGAGCAGTGCCTTTTTTAAAGTGATGTTTCCTCGCCTTAATGGATTTAGCTATGGCAGGGAGTCAGAGAGAAGCTGTCTTAACTAAATCTTTGACTGATTATGCATTTTTTTTCTATTCATACAAGATAGATTCATCATTCCAATTTGTCAAGCTGGCGAAGTTCCAATTAATTACACCAGGAAAAGCTCAAGCTGCATTAGGCCTCTGTCAGGCCTAATCTAGTGCTTCATTTACTGGAGCCCCAAATGAAGAGATATCAGAGGTGTTGTTCCTCTTGGTACTTAATTTGATGAATGCCCTAGCAGCACGATTGGTGGCAGAGGTGTATATGTGTGTGTCTCTTCATCAGCCACCACTGCTGAAGTCGTCATGCTTTCTCTACTAATTTGAGGGCTCATCTGTATACTGGATGTTTTTTTGGAAGGCCTATTCTTCATAGATATGCCAAAAGGTTTCTTCTGTGTGTGCATGTGTCTGGGTATGTTCCCAGATATGCTGGACCTGATTCTGATCTCAGTGATGTGATGAGTTGGGATTCAAGGCCTTATATGTAAACGTAGAACAATACAAGTTAGACTGGATACTGTAAAGGGGCTGTAAATTTTGACATCCTTGTTGCTGTGTGTTGGCAGAGGAAGAGCAGCTTTGCATGTTGTTTCATGTAGTGTTCATAAGAAAGTGTGGGTTACCATCCACATCCACTGTAAAGAAGTGTTCAAAATGCTTGAATAACCTGAACAATTTGTTTGCTATGTGGGTTTGAAACTTTGATATGAATACATACATGCTGTATCAGCACAGTAAATAAGTATATGCAAGTACAGGTAGACTTTCTGACACCATACTGGTGGGCTACTATTGAATGTATACATTCAAGTCTAATTTTTAAATATTTTACAGTAAAGACACTATGGACCAAGAACATATGTTTCTTTTCTGCTGCACTTTACGTATGAACTATTCAGCATAAGGTGCCAGAATGCCAATATGTTTAGCTTACTTTTGGCTTTTAACCACTGCTGTGATTAAAGATGTAACTGCAGCAATGCTGTCACTTTGCACATAGTTTTAGGTGTCTCAGGATGCAGCATTAGCCAAGAGTAAAGTAGCTTTGTACTTTGGCTGAGTACAGTACTAAAAGTCTTCATTTGCCAGCAGTCACCATGCTGGGATTCTGAGTTTATTTTCCACTGACTGTATTTGAGGGACTGGTGTGTGCAATGATGATTTTTAATGGCAGCTATCAGACATGCATATGGTGCTCAGTAGGAGACCATATTCAGAACAACCAAGGAGAGAATTGATGCAGTGATGACTGTAGTATGACAACTCCTCTGTAGACAGTTTGGACCCCAACTGGTGCTCACTTTTGGAAGGGAGGCCTTTGTCCCGAGAGTTTGTATCTGCTAATGCATCAAATTTGCAGCTGCCGTTAGTGTGTCAAAATGAGGTAAGCCCAATTGTGCTGGAACAGGGATAACACCCTAAATCTTCTTTTAGGTGAGATTCTGTAAGCATTGCTGGTTTGTTTCAGGGTAAAATCAAATAAGGAAATTTGAATCACCATGGGAAATGGTGAAGGTAAAGGTAGACTGCAGTTGTAATGATCTCTCTTCACTCTGCACAAGAAGGTTTTTTGCTGGACGTATACATTTGAGGTTGGTTCTTAAACGCTCTGCTTAAAAAGTCACTGTGGACCAAACCCATATGTTTCCTTTCTGCAGTACCTTATGTATGAATTATTCAGCATAACGTGCCAGAATGCCAATATGTTGAGCTTACTTCTGGATTTTAGCCTTATGTTTTATGTTAAACAGGTTGGTTTAACTCACCTGTTGAACTTGAAATAACTAAAAGCCTTCATATAGTTGGGGCCAGGCAATAATTAGTGGATTATGTGAGCTCTTGTAGTTTCCAAGTCTCTAGACTGGGCCTTCGGTTATTGTATTTGTACCCATATGCTATAGGCTGACTTGGGTTTGCACCCAGCAGTTCCTTTACATTTGCTGATATTTGTCTTTGGTTTACAAGCATACTGGGGTATTCTGTGAGTGATTGCAACGTGTATTAATGCCAGGAGGTACCCAAGGCTGTCCTAAGCTGTCAAGAGCAAGGTACCCACTCTAGGTAGAGATTGTCTTGGCTGGTTCTTTTTCATATGTACCACCAACATGGTGTTGGAAAAAGCTCTATCCTTTAGAGAAATGAGAATATTTTTTTTTGTCATTCTGCTGAGGAGACACACAGTTGGAGGCTCACTGGATGCGTCCATAGGCTGTCTTTTTCTCTAGCTGGGTACTGATTTACAGAAATGTGTCCCCAGAGATATAGTGGACTCATACTCTTACAAATGAAAACTAACTGGCCGCAAAAGGGAATGTACATAACATACTACCAAAGGATCATATTCACCCTTGTTCTGGGCACAAAAATGAGGTTTATTCACTGCTTACGTCCCATTTAACCTTTCAAATTATAGTCTACACAGAGCAATGATCACACTCAGTGGCTTAGAGACTCTGATGCCTTCTGATACAAGACAGAAGTGATCTCTTATGGACACAAGCAGTCCTGAAAAGACCATAATCCAACAGAAATTTCCTTCTGCAAGGACGCGAGCCGGAAAGCTAGAACTGCTCTTCCTTGTGTTCTCAGTGAATTTTCATCTTCATTCAACGCTAAATTCAAACTCTGCAGTAGTTTGGGTCATCACACTAGCATCTATCTCTGAGGAATGATTACAGATGATGAGTTATTACCTTTAAATAAGGGGTAATTAATGCTTCCCACTCTGACTTTAATGAAAGGATTTCCTGATGGGGGGGACAAGGAATATATTGTATCAGTAATGCCCCTTTGGGAGTTATTGGCAGAAAGTCTGCGGTTAATAATTTGGAGTAACAAATAAATGTGAGCAACTTGTGATATATGTATGGAAAATGAGGTGTCAAATTATTCATTATGAATTATTCTGCCAGTTCTAATAATAACCCAGCTGTTGAGGAGGAAAAGAAAGCTAGATCTGTCACTGCAGACAGACCCTTTTGCAGTAATTCTATCCCTTTCAAACGGAAAAATATAAACTTCCTCTGAGAACAGAAAATTAGATAAGACAATAAGAATGGGATCCCTGCTCCAAATCCATTTTTTGAGCTTAATGTACACTAATGGATAATAAAAGATGGTTGACTAATGAATGACCTGCACACCAACCAGCTGAAAAAACACATTTTGGCAGTCAGTACTTGCAAAATCCATAGGTTAAAGACAAATTCAGTCTCTGTCACTATTCTCGATATGGTCAGGTGCCTTTATTCAGGTAGAAGTGTTTTATTATACAGACTGTGTGTGTCTGTATTAAATATATATATGTGTGTGTGTGTACATAGACACATATTGCCGATTACATCTTTAGGCAGATTTTGGGAGACTATGTTTACAAGTAATACCTGAAGAAACTTGATTGAATGGCAAACCAGTGTCTGGCAACAGGGGAGCAGATGTGGGACTTGAGAGAGGTGGGTCCCATTTCTGGCATACCCCCAAGTTGCCATCTGACTGCAGACAGGTTCTTGCTTTCCCCTTGGGCTTTTTCTTTTCCCTTCCTCAAAGGTGGTGGTGAAACATCATCCATTAGTATTTACAAGCTGCTTTCCTGCCTTTTTGATAATGGCAAGTGTAGCTGGTGCTTTTTCTGAGAGGATGGTGTAATTTAATACCTGTGTATCAATCAACCTCAATGTCATTTGTGGGGAATGCTCTCTTGAGCCACCAAAGCTGAAAGTGAGCACAGTATCTTAACCCTTCTGGATTTGGTAACTTGGTCCCAAACTCTCTCAAGACACCAAAGGAGATTTCGCTCAGCTTTGCTAACTTTGAAGACACAGTTAGCACAGCCTGAGCCAATGCAGTTAATCTGAAACCATGCCAGTTGAAAGAAAATAATTAGAAGATTTCTGTAGGGCTTTGTCGTATTTGAATATATTTCCTTTAAATATGTGGGGAAAAAAAATATCTCTGCCATGTGATGCTTGGTCAGGTTTAACACTCTCATGTCAAAGGGTCTGAAAATATTAATAGTCCTTTACTAATGAACCCTTTTCTAAAATATTAATAAACGACTCACCTGGCAGCCTGTATGTCATCCCTGCTTTGCGTCTTGCACACTGTGCACATGTCTGATTAAAACGTGAGCTGTCCAGGGCAGGACCCGTGCATTCAGTGCTGGCTTGCTTACTGGTGCTATTATAAATAATTAAGATAATTATCCAATATGTTTATGACAACTGACTGCTTTGGGTCGGCTTCTCTGAGGACTCCTGTCATCAATGAAAATTCTGCAAATGGAGGGGTTTGCAGACTGGCGCCAAAGATGGATTACCTGGAAGCTTTCAGAGCTATAAACGATGCACTTTCCATTTGCCTCTCCATACTGTATGGACTTAATCAGAAACTGTAATTTTATAGTGCAAGTAAATGGGTGAGAGACATCAACAGCATGAGTGAGACAGAGGCATTGTCTTTTGCGATGCCAAATCCCAGAATATTAAGAGTTTGCCAAAGGCATTTCAGAGATAGGTTTCCTATCTTCATCAATAATTTAAAACATTCCCAAGTCTCCTCTGAGTAGCTCAGAATAAGAGCTGAAGGCACGGATGTCAGAAGGCAGAGTGACTCCCAATTAGTCAGGTAGAGAGCTTTCTTGTTGACTCAGCCGGGGCAAGGGTGGCTATAAAACCCAGGCTTAAGTCCTTATAGATTCCTTAATAGTTTTTCTTCTTTAAATCTGTGGTAATTTGTAAGAGATGAGGGGGCAGTCCAGTCCCTGATCCACCGGGGTGCTCATTAGTGCCACTGAAAAAACACATGGGCGATTGTGTAAGTTGCTAACAGAAAATGGGTTGGAGAAGGAGCACCATATTGTATGTGAGCGAGACCCAGAAAGAAGTAGTAGCTTTTAAAATCTGCTACAAACTGTGGCATGTCTTGGGGGCATTATCAGCCAAGGAGAGTTTGCAGTGATGCCTTCTAAATTGGTGCTTCTTTTTTGAAAGCATTGCCATTAGGATTGCCGTATATATGTGGAGTTTTGAGGAAGTGACGGTATTTTGTTCCTCACACGCGTGGCTCTTATTAGAACATTTTGGTGTCATGCAGAAAATTGCTTGTGGGCCCCTAAAACTGGGTCACATGAATGAGTTATCCTGAATCAGCCAATTTGCAGCAACTCTCTGGCTGTGTCTATCTGGATGTGTCATAAAACTCTTGAGCGTGCTATCTATTTTTGAGCATGCTAAACGTGTTTATTTACCACACAGCTTATTGTGCACTAAACTCATCCACATGGCAGGCAATTTTCTAGTGCTTAGGCCACTATTTGACCCAGCTGCCATGGAGAAGGCTATATTAAGTCCAGCTGATCAGGGCTGTCTCCACAGTGGAACAGGAAATTAGTCTCTATAGCTATATGACTCTGTCAGCTTTTCTACACATTTCACACAACTGATTTCCTATAATGTGCAGCTTTTCCTACCATTCTTTTGTGTGTGTGTGTGTGTGGGTAAGGTTATTTTTATATTGCATTCCCTGATGTGGTATTCAAATCTTAAACGTGACACTAATTACATATTATTATTTTATTTTTTTTTTACTTCCTCCTGACAACTGCTTACTGCACCTGTTTACGCCTTAGTGCTTTTAACTGCATGTGATTCTATCCAAAACATGCTGTTTGCTTGCACTTGGTTTGGAACTGTGTTTTGCTGCACACTTCCACATTTTAATCACAGCTTTGCAGTGCTTGTCTGGCCTAGTGGCAGCGCTTTGCTGTGAAGCTTTCCTCCTTTGAAAAAACAATGATTTTTCAAAGCTTTCCCTTGTACTGTTGAGATCAGATTTAAATAGTCGGTTACTAAGAAAAAGTTGCAAGTCCCTTGAAGATAGTAGTTTTAGAGATTAGAGGAGCTCTGGAAAACTGCAGGTTAAGAGAGGATGAAGAGGATGGGATTGCAGTGAAGTGGGGATTTATTTCTGCCCCTGTAGGCTTGTGTTCCAGCACTGACTTCAATCATCCTGCACAGTTGCAGATGTTGTTGGCCAGTCCTCGAGTCCTGGCTCCTTAATATATCTATATAAGATCAGGAATCTCATTCCAAGAGGAACAGATCTTCAGCTCTGCAACTCAGATTTTCAAGGAGTGGGGCATTTTTATCAGTGATGCAAGCTGTGATACAGTGTCTAACATGTGGCTTGAGTTATCTGTGTAGGCAAAGCCCCTCCATGCATGCTCCTAGCTTATGGCAAATGAAAGGTAATTCATGGATCTGATTAAAATTCCAGATCCTTGATGCTCCAGGTCTTGTCACTGTTTTGTTAATATGACAGAATTTAGTCAGCTGTGAAATATGGTTTGACGTTCTATCCCTTTGTCCTGCGTCCTTAAAGTCCTGTGAAACTATGTGATACTTGGCAGGACCAAATTCTCATCTAAATTGCATTGCTTTGAGTCTAAGGCAACTCCTCTACACTGCAAGGATTTTGTCTCTGCTCTTCCCTGCTGTAGAGGTCCAATGTGCCTATGCTTTATGCCTTGGGTTTTACTGATCAGGTGGTAATATGCCACTGGGCCAGTGGCTTAATGCAGGAATTACTGGAAGCAGCAGTCTTGGAGTGCTTTTTATGAGGATAACAAGGCTTTTGCAGACATAAAAAGCAGGAGAAATGCTTGTTAGTTATGGGGAAGGTGAAAGGCTTAGAAAACTGATTAGAGTAGCAGTGTGGTCAGATTGAAATGAAAGCTCAGTGGCATAATCGTTAATTGGGTGCTTACTTACCTACTAATTTGAGCTTGGATGTCAGCAGTACTGCACTTCATCTCAAACCAGAGGTCAGGCTTTAATGCTACATCATAAATTACGTAAAGGCACAACACTAACAATTAGATAATTATGGAGACCCATGCTGTTGCAATTTAACTGGGCAAGTTCAGGGCAATCATGACAGGAATAGTGCTTAACCCTGAATCTGCTGCCTTTCTTTCAACCTGACAGCCAAATATATGTGGCCAAGGAGGTAGCCAGCCGTCTGGCAGCCCACAGGTTAAAAGCATCTTTTCCTATTAGTCAGATTCATCAGATGGCCTGGACGAACTCTGAGGCAATATTGCAAAAATGTTAATTATGGTTCAGAAAGAAAAGCCTGTATTTCAATCTACAGGAGATTCTGGGCAGGACACAACAGTCAGAACAGTTTTTGTATGCAAGGCACCATTGTGGGTTTTTTATTTGTTTCTAAGCCAAGCCTATGTATATGTGTGGCTTATTTACTTTGCTAAAATAAACCACTAAGTCAAAAATAAGGTTATCCACAGGGATGTCTTTGCATGCATCCATGCTGCACAGGACAGACCCACAAAACCTCACATTTTGAGTACTGGAGTCATTCAACTGCCCACAGCCTCGTGCTTGTGTCTGCCTGGCTGCCAGTGCTGCTTTCTGTGTTAGAAGTAGCATTGTAGAGCAGAGATGAGGCCAGTTCAGAGTGGCTTGTCCCCAGCTGTGTTCCTGCTACAGCCGTGCTAGAAGGCACATTGCCCAGCTGCAGCCTCTGGTGATTCTTGCCCATCAGTTCTGAGAGCATTCAGCATGGCTCCTCTTGATGCCCATGATGGCTTTAATGAAGAGAGAGTTCAATCAATGCTGGACACTTGAAAATTCAATCCACAGAAGAGATATTGAAGATCAGGGTGGAAAACATCAGTCAGGTGGATTGGAAAGTGATTGACAGTGGGATGAAATTAATAACGTGCGGATTTTGGGTTGTTCGGCCGCATGGTTTCAGACATAAGCAACGTACCCTCATCTGGAAATACGTAATGAACAGTGATTTCCATGGGGTGTTAGAAGCCTACAGGCTTTATTGAATTTAGGCCTAGGACTTTTTTTAGTGCTGTCCTTTTACTTTTGTTCCTGGTCCTTTTGGCAATTGGGTAAATCGCTCACACTATAATATTTATTACCTTTGTAAACACTGAGGTTTTGTTTGTGCTTTGGGTGGGGCTGAGTAAACTCTCTGCACAAAAAAATAAGAACTGCCCACTACTGGCATTTTGGCACTGTTTTCCTTATTCAGGACATTTTATATAATACAACAGAAAAATGATCTTTTGAGGAAGTATCTCCTATTAATAGTAATGGTGTCTTACAGTGTGCTGTGCAATGATGTCATATGCTAACGTTTTCATTCCTGGGTTGAGGAACTGTGTGCATTAGGTTTAGCAATGTCTTGCTTTAGCCTTGGTAGGTAAAATTCCTTCAGGTGCTAAGTTTGTTATAAAAGTGCTAGGAAACCCTTAGCTGTGGCACAGTGCTTTGAAAAATAATCTTACAACCTTTACATGCTGCAATATAGCATGGTCAAGTAATGACACATCTGGTTACCTATTATTAAGGGTTGAGTTATGGTATACTTTTTGTTTTAATTAGTCTGCGATAAACAAAAACTCAGGGGCTGTTCTGCTCTGGTAGTTCTCATTTTTCGTGCAGCCTTCCCTGCCCTTATGGGTTTATTAGTGTAGAAAAAGTGGCATGTCATACTTGCAATGTCTAGACTGCTGTGGTCAACAAAGCAGGAGGCGGTAGACTTGGTCTGAACCAAATGTCCATAATACAGTGCTGGGGTGCTCTGGGCAGGTCTATGTTCTGTCTAATTTGATAGCTAGAGGCTATCCCCATGCCCAAATTCACTAACAGCCCTGCAGGACAGGCTGCAAACAGGGCCTGAGCGAGGTTCTCACCTTTTGGGTTGCTCTACAAAGAGTGAGGAGAAGAGAAGGAGCTCTTTGCTTAGGCTGCTTGAGAAATGGATTTTTTGTTTGTTTGTTTTTCTCCATTGGCACTTTGTAAAGGGGAAAACAAAGCTGAACTCTACTGTGGGCTGGGCTACACTTTGCTGTGTGAGGCTGGAGAGCCCTGTGCTAAAGTTACTGGGCTCAGTCCAGCAATGACCAGGAGGGATTTTCTGGCCCTTATAAAGAGATGGCTAAGAGTAGGGGTACGAACACTCCCTTAAAGCAGTAAAATCAATCCCTTTCTTTGGCTGCCATCCTCCCAGCACTGCCCAGGGGAGAGCTAGGGCAACGGGTGTTGGGAATGGCCTAGTGCTACACAGGGTTATGCTGGGTCTGAATCAGGGTCCTAAAAAGCCTTTAATGGGTTGGAAATGATCTTCACTGCAGGGAACATGTAGGAGTAGCCTAGCAGGCATGTTGACAGTTTTGCCCTCCTAATAAATTTGACACTGCTTTCCTGCAGCATTTGTGGGTATTTATTACCATACATCATGGCATGAGTCCTTTTCCAAAGGGGCTGGTGCCTTGGGTCTGTGACAATCTGATCAGCGCTTTAGACCATGACATAAAAAGACCAGTAATTCCTCCTGGCAGGCCTTACTAGCAAAAAGCATTTTATAAATAAACCTTCTTACGGGAGTTGCAAAAGAAAACTCCATCCTTGAGATGGTGCAAACCCAAATGCCTTCAACTGCAGGTTGAAAGGAACTGCTGTATTTATACGTGTAGCTCCTGTGCAGATGCCCATGTAGGCAGTTGTTCACAGCCAACTTGATGACATGGCTTGCAGATCAGTGCTTGCCTGGACAGCCTTGGGCCAGAGACAAACCACTGCCAACCCTGGAAATTTCACTGCAATATTTGGTCTTTCTCTTAAAGTTGTAGCTGCTGGAAGGAAAAGAAGGAACTAGAGTTGCAGTTTTCATTTTAAAAAGCACAGGTTTCTAGAGCTGAGAAAGCAAGCTGAGCAACATAAAGCAAGTGTGCCCTCAAGGTCCAGGAAGCAGAAGGTGAATGAAAGGCACCTGCAGTGATTTCTTTTAGAAGGATCACTTGATGTTTGACCTATTTGTGTGGCTTCCTGACACTGGTGTCAGGACTTCTGCGTCCTTGGGACGGGTGCCAGCATTAACAGAGCAAAGAGCAGAGGCTGGAGCTGTGGTTTGCTCCTCTGGGCATGATCCCAGGCAAATGTGACAGTGAAATGCTGTGCCTGAAGCATATCAAATGTTTGCACTATGGGTTAAAGACACAGCATTGATGAAGCACTTAATGCTCATGGAGTTTGGTGCTCCATAGCACTGGTGCCCATTCATGGGGTTGATTCTTTAGCATTAGAAATCCTGGCCATCCTTTAATAATATCCCTTCCCTCTCCCTACCCCCCAAGCCAGAAAATATCCATAGAAAATAAAAAGTTAACTTTAATTGGTCTTTCTGTCTTCAAAAGCTTGGGTCTCTCCCACTGTAGTGTCTTGAATACCGATTACCACAGGATTTATTGCTAGTGGATTGGGGATTGAGTTGAACTGAAGAAGACCCAAACTGTACAGCTGGCCAAGTAAATTGTGTAATCTCTGCACATTGGGAACAAAGCTACAGGTCCAATTTACTCAGTATCTGCAAAGACCAGAAAGCTGTGGGTTGTTCCTTGCTCATCCCCTATGTCTCTGGGTTACACTTCAGCATTGATAGTGCAGGAGATCACCAGCTCTCCAGGAGTTCAGCAGCCCCTGCGCACAAAGAAAGGAGAGAAATATTGGTAGTTTTTCTGTGAACGTTTCTGCTTGCATCAGTGGTTTGTATTCACATGTACAGTGAGTCTCTGATACAGAATAAAGACCGTTTGGGGTCCTCTCTCTGGAGAGAAGTTATATCTCCACAGGTCTCTGGAGCCTGGGGTTTCAAAATAAGGTCACTGAGTGCACAGTGGCGTTGCCAGATTGTTGGACTCCTCTGTCACTGAGGAGGATTTATGTGAGGTGGGAATATCCTGGTGAGAACTGCACATGACCTGGGTCAACCTACGGGCATGAGACCAATTTCTCCTCTCCTCTTGCACAGACAAGATGATTCCAGCTAGCCAGTGTAAGCTATTTCACTCACCTCCCATGCCAGGGCATTTTGCCAGGGAGTCATGCCCTTCCCTGAATATTGAAGAGAGAGCCCAAAACCTAAATCTTGTCCCCTATCACTTGGAAGGGCAAAGGTCTGATTTCCACACAGACTGGCTTTACCCTACCATGCTCTATTTTACAGGTTATGCCAAGACCGACTTTTCTTTGCTCCCAGTGGCAGTGCAGCATTTCATACCCTGTGCCACATCCCACCTGTGCGCAGTCCTGGAGCTGGGGACTGGACCCCAAAGGAATCCCACATGCGAAAGAGCCCTGATAGAAAGCGCAGTAACCCTTGCTATAACCCTGTGTTACAACCCCTCCTACGTTACAGGATCAGTTCCTGGGACTCTGCAAAGCCTTGTGCAGTGTCTCAGAAGTGTGTTTTAGGTCAGTGTGCTGGTTTAACTTATTTATACAAAGTCTAGATACTTTAGAACAATGGTATGCTTGATACAAAGCTCTGTTTGATCTGGATGTTTCCCCTCTCTTCTTTGGACACTTGTTTACAATCAAATCTGAAACTTTAACTGCCTTTGCCTTTGAAAAGCTGAAAATAATGTTTTTTGCAGAACCAAATTATCTGACTGGTGTATAAAGCAGAGATGTACCACTGTACACCAGTATATGACTTAAATGTGCATTGATTTTTCCAAGTGAGTTTCCAGTAAGCAAATCCTAAAACACCACCACTTAGCCCCCCCACAATACTTACAGGTGCAATGCTGCATGTGCTGAAATCACAGTTATCTTTAGGAAACTTGGCATTATGTGATCTTGTCCATAGTTGCAATCAGTCTCAGCAGTGCTGTTGCTAACACTACTACTGCTCCATCTGCAAGACAGGGGTGGTGAATTTAAACAGGACTTTGGTTGTAGCCAGTGGTGCCCAACTGCAGTAACTGTGTGTTCTGGAAGGACAGATTCTGTGTATTGGTGGTGCAGCTGCCTTTGAATCAAAAGCTTCTGACTAGTCTGCCCAAGCTGGGACTGGAAGTCAAGCAGCAGCAGCATCTGGGGCTTGATTTCACTTCTTGATGGAAAAAAACCCTTAAAAATTCCTATTGCATTAACTTTTATTTTGATACAAATGGCAAAACAATTCAGCAAATGGAATCTTTACAGCTGAGAGATTGAGTAACAAGGGAAAGAAAATGTCAATGCAAGTTAAAGCAAATTTAATAAAGCAAATAAAAACAATATACTGACACTGAAATATAATCTTAATGCTCTGACTGCAACTAACTGAAGCCAGGAAATTCTCTGCTAAGTGTTCCCTCAGCCCTCTTAAATCAACCCATTTTGCTTAGGCATTGTTGCACGTAAGAGCCTTTATGAGATGGCCCCAAAACACTGGATGATAATATGAACACTAAGAAGATATTTATTTCATCAGCTGTGTGTTTGGATATATCTGTGATGGATGTATGAGCACTGATTCTGCAAGCCATTGAAAAATCAGCTAAACTTTAAGTATATGCTTACACAGTTTGCAGAATCAAGGTTACTGTGCTCCAGGAAAAGTGCATACCATAATGTGGTACTGAAGACACAACAGTATTACCAAGATCCCTTTGTAGATACTCTAATGATGCTTTCCACAGATACTAAAGAATTGATCTTCACAAAATCTACACATTAAGGAACCTTCATTTGCCAGATGAGAGGCTGAGGTCCTGAGAAATTAAGTGATTTACCAGCAGTCTCAGAAGATGTGTGTGGCCGTGCTAAGACTTGAATGTACCCTCTCAGTGCCTCCATTCAGCATTTTATCCCTGAGATGTCCCACTCATGGACTGAAAAAAATTAAAAGGTTCAAAACTTGGGAAATCTGAGCTGCCCTGCAAGCATATTGTAATTCGATGGATTTTAAATACAGCTGAGAGGGGGCTTACCATGCCCTGCTGTGTGTTTGGTTTTGGGAACTGGGGGCCTCCAGAGCTAGAATTGCCTGGAGTCCTGCTTGAATCAGAGACTTAGGATGAGGGCTGGTTCAGGATGGAACTGCTGCGCGTACCTGCTTTGGAGCTAGGAGAGGACTTTGAGATGGGTGATGAGCATTCTAAGAAGCATGGTTTACTCAATAGCAACTTTTTCCCTAAAAAATATTCTCAAAGAAAATGCTGGCCTTGAAAAGGGAGATAAAGAGTGCCACTTCTGTCTTTTCTTCATCTTTCAGTGGAAATCTGGTCCTTAAAATATATTTGGAGTTCTGATTCTTCATTCTGATGCAAAAAAAAATTATTTCTCACATGAATAATCCTGTGAAAGCCTTCAGAGTCTGCTTGAATTGTTAGGTCTACAGGTCTTTTGGGTGAGATAATATAAGCAATGGTTTGTGCCAAGTGCGTGTGCTTTTGTTCCCCCACCTCTGAGGAGTTAGACCAACCAAATTTGAACCTCTGATACTGTTTGCAGTTGAATAGGAAAACACTGATATCAGCCAAATATATGCCTTGGTTGTTCTTCTCGCTTATATTCAGAAAATGCACCTAATATTTCTCTTCCAGAAGCACAGCAGAAACAAACAGATTTCTTGCCCAGATTTGCTTTGCTGCCGGATTCCACGTCCAAGAGGCTTTGACCTGCCTCTGCCTCTTGAGTCCTCATTGCTAGTCCTGACCGTCTCTTTATTGAAGAGCCTTCACAGCCCATATCCATCCTGCTTATCACTCTTACTCAGTATTGACAAATCTATGCCCACTTCTGACAGGCCACAACTAATTGATTTCTACTAGTGAAGTTTTCCAGCAAACACGTTTGCAGTATCTGGCCTTACGAGCTCCCCATGGTCTCAAGGAAAGGTAGTGAATATCTTCAAAAGTACCTATTTTTTGTAATATTTAAATTACGCTTCTTTTCTTGCTTTCCCACTAAAAGCCTGTTGAAGACAGAGGAACAGTGGCATGGTACCGATCAAGAATCCTTCATTGCTTTTACTTTTTTTCCCATTTTTTTCATGCGCTGCCACATGCAGGTTGCCTCCACATGGTGTTTATATTTATCACGCTCAGGCTGTGATATCTGCGGGACTGGGGCTGTCATTTTGTGCAGCCCCCAGAGTACTGGGATCTTAATCTGCGCTTAGGACTCCCAGAATTCATGGCAGTACAAGTATTAAACGGTCTCTTCTGCTTGTGTGCAGGAAAATCCAGTAAACCTACCTGGATATAGCTCAGCCCAGCTTTTAATTCCTTGCTGGTGGCCGACACTGTCCGTGGTTGACTGCTTTGGAAAGGCTCCAAGTGCTCCTTTGGCTGATCTTTAGCACACCCAGTGATTTAATGAGGATATGGCTACCATGCTGAAAGGGTTAGATGCAAAGATAAATACCAGCATCTTTCTAGGTTACAAGATGATCTTGGTTTGTTCCTGTAGTCTGAGGGTAGAAAGCTGTTTTCTTTCCTAAAATCCCATTTACTCACTGTATTAATTCAGGGTCTGACTTTTCTTAGCTTTTACCTTTCTCTGACTACAGGACTACAGGGCTGGACCAAATCACAGCATAGCCTGAGCTGTCAGTCATTTTAATAATTATTATTACCCTCCTGCTGATGCTTTTCCACATGAAAGCAAGAGTCTCTTTGGCACTTTTCTTACTTTTCTTTAAAAGATGGAAGGTGGAATACCAAAGTTCTTAATTAGCTGAGCTACTGTTGGAAAGCTCAGTGTCAGATTTCCAGATCATTGTTTGATGGAGGAATGATAAGGGGAAGTGATGCATCGACATTGATTAAAGAGCAGTGATGAAGCAAGATAAAATTGACATTTAATTCTTCCCAGCTAAAGTAATGTGACTGACAATACTTAAAGGTGAACAATCTTATTTCTTGAATCAACAATGCAACCTGTAAAAACATCCGTCACAGCAGTCTTTTCTTAATTACTAACATCTAATTAGCCCCAAATCACTGTAGCACACTGATTAAAATAAAAGGTGCCTTGCCACTCTTTCTATTTTGGGTATACCTGAGAAGGGCAAAGGATATGAAATTAACTGCCACTTACAATTGTTTCATCCGGAGACTTTGCAAAGAGTCCTCAGCTCTTCTCTCTATTCTCCATTCCTTAGTCAAACAGAACAGTAATCCCAGATGAGTTGTTTTTCCTGGATGCTGACGGGGTACAGCTTGCTGGAAGCATGGAGAACCCCCTAGAGGGGTGTGGGAACACTGCAAAAAGCTAAGCTACTGCCTTTCCTGCTGTTAGTAACGGGGAACAATTAATATTTTATAGGACTAATCTGGTTATTGTTTTGTTTTTAAATGTAGTGCATTTTTAAGCTTCTTTTAAACTAGCAATTTAATGTTGCCTCACTTTAGTAAAAGACCAACCCAGCCTCCTTCCTTCAAGCTGACAAAAAGCTTTTGATGATCATTTCCCACCCCTTAGCTTTTTTCCCTTGAAAGAAACAAAGGAAGTAACAAATATAAATCCCCCAATACCTCATTTTCTACAAGGGGTCTGGAGTGCAGCTGATTACTCTGTGAATATGTTCGTATTGCAGAAAAGAGCGTTCAGGTGATAATGCTTGAAGTAGCAGTTAATGCTCATTTTCAAGCTCTGATTGAGTTGAAATATTGCTTGTTGCACCAAGGTGACTAAGACAGGAGATAAGATCCCAGAGAAGTAGCATCCTTTTATCAGTAGATGGTAGTATAACAACACGGAAGGAGTGTAGCTGCTCTAAGGTTGTCCCAAGATCCAAGCTGTTATACTTGAATTGTAAGTGAAAAACAAGACAAAGGGAGGCAGAGAATAAGTTTAGACTCCTGTTATGTTTTACTTTTCACCAAATAGTAGTTTACAGTGGAGGGAATTAATGTATGTTTTTATTCATGATTTATGCATGGTTTATCTAGAGCAGTGTGAATAATTGATTATTTTTGTTCTTTGGCAGTGCAAAAAAATTAAAATAAATATGGGTTTTTTTGAAGCAAAATAAAAAAAAAAGTTAGGAAATCAAACAGTGAAAGGGAAGGAGCAGACTCTTTTGTGTCAAAATAAATGTTTTATTTCTCTCCAAAACAACTGTTTTGTTCCATAAATGCTTTGCTTTTAAGGATGGTTTGAATCATTTAACATAAAATTAAAGGAAATTGCCAAACAAAACAGTTGTAGTTCAGTTCTGGCTTGTACATATCAAAACAACGGGTTTTAAACATTGTTTCCTTTCCTATCTCAAAGGCAAAGAGTTTGGTGAAACTGGGACAAGCTTCCCAGAAGATGGGTGCTGCCAAAACTGAAATTATCATGAGAATGTTTCAACCAAGGCAATGGCCATTCAGGCTTTTGGTTTGGCCGTGAATTTCCAGCTACAAAAATACAAACAAAACAGAATAAACCTGCAAAGGGGCCCCATCCCTCTGTAAGCCCACATTTGCAAAGCCTTTTATTTTTTTTAATTAAAAGCAGACTTTTCCTGTATGTAAGCTCAAGGATCCTAGGGGCTGGATTCACAATGTAAATGCACTTAGGCTACAGAGATCTGTATTGATTTGTATCAGTAGAGGATCTGGCCCAGTAGGAACAAAATCTGCTTTTCGATGTAGTATTGAATTTGTATGTGTTAGAATGCTGTGCTTTGGAATTAAAATCAAGGATTTGATAGCAGACAAAAAAAAAAAAAAAAGAAAAGGATGAATTTGCAGAGATACTGGCATCCACTATTTTCACTCTTCATGTCTTCTTTTTAGCAAAAGCACTGTTGTAGGGGTAATGTTGATGAAGATAAAGGGTTTTTTGGTTACAACTGGATTCTAATCCAAACCCTATGGATTAGGTGGGGTATTTGGTATCTATGTATTTGGTAATGGTTGATAAATGACAGCTTTTCTTTATGAAATTGTGAAGGGGAAAAGACTATTTTCTTCACCAACATTTTTTTTCCTCCCTCTCTCAATTTCTTCACTGATAAAAATATATAAGAAATATTATCTATTTTTAAGTCCACTCTAATAAATGTACCCATGAATTAAAATCAATGCTACAATGCAAATGTATGAATGAATAATAGAAGAAAACCACTAATAGCATATCCACAAGAAGGAAGGCTTCGTCATCAGAAGCCTGAGGTGTGAGTTCCTGTGTTGTTTTATTGCATGCTTATGTGCTTTTGCAATGTAAAGCAAGGTTAGGATCTTTGTGGCTGAAGTATCATCTGGGATCAGAGGTCACAGAAAAAGAAGAGCCAGAAAAGGCTGTTTCCTCAGCACATGGTGGGTCTGGGCAGCCACCTCAGGCCCTTGGCCACTAGCAGGGGGAGAGTGACCTTCTGTAGAGGGCTGAGAATTACTCATATTAAAACTGCAAATTTTTTAAGTTTATGCAGTGGGGCCTGTAATTTCAGAGCAGGTGGAGCCCCTTCTGTAGTGCCCAGGGTTGGGTATGCTGTGGCCAAAAGGAGACCAGGGGAGGTCTCAGTGGTTCTCCGGTGAGGGGGTGGCTCTTTGCGGTGAACCTGGGCTTCCAGCCACAGGGGTTTCCCTTTGGAGCCGGGGCTGCTGTCACAGACTCGTTTATGGTGGAATTTTTCTTTGTTGTGTATTGGTGAACATATTTCTGCAACACGGCTGATTCTGCTGTTGGAGGCTGTGATAGGTAGGGATATAATGTGAAACGGCTGTTCATCCTCAGTTACGTTAGGGGTTGAGGTCAGTGTGCCTGTGTATGTGGGCGTATACATATACGTGTGTGTATATATATCCCCTATTTATGTGTTTAGTGTCCCTGAAAGAAATTCTGTGAAAAAAGCTCTGTACAAGCTCTTATTGCATTTATTTTGCGAAATCCTCTCTTGTGCTCTCCTCTTGCGCACTCTGCCTTTCCGGGGGCTGTGCCGAGGGTTTGCTGCCAGACGTGTGATGTGATTGCAGGAGCTGTGGAGAGCTGGAGGGGGAGGCAGGGGAGGTCTTTCACCAGCAGTGTCTTTCTCCATGCCCAAGAGGACCTATTTTGTGTTTTGCATAGCGCTGCTGGCCTTGGGTACAAATCCTGCTAAGCCATTTGGCGGTGCACTGGCTCGGTGTCGATGGGCCTGCCTGCATTTCTATTATCGATACAGAAGTACTGCTCAGGAAGGGGTCTGGTAAACTGCGACTGAGTGAGCTTAGCACTTTAGGCTGCACATGACAAAATCCATTAAAGTGCAGATATATTCAGAGGATGTGGAAAGGGAGAAGGACACACGAAGGCATTTCAGAATAACAGAGTGCCTAAAAAAAGTCATTGCCTGGTACATGCAGTACTTTTATGGGGACACTCGGGCTGTGTAAGTAATATCGTAACAGCGCAACTCAGGCTGCAAATGCATTCTGGCTGTGCCGCAAGAAAAGCTGTTACAGGAAACTTTCTCTTCATGTGTTTCCATCTAAAGGCACAACACACAGGTCAAGGGTTTTTCTGCCATATCTGAACAAGTGTGCTCTGGCATCTATTAGGTTAATAATCTTGTGAATGAATTGTCTTTGTCGTAAATAAAAAAAAATAGAAAAATCTGTTTAAAAACTATGCTGATGAAACAAAAGCATAACAAACTGGCTGGACATAGACAAACTGACCCAGCTTATTCTGACTGGATGTAAATTTGTGTTATTGCGTGTACTGAGAGGAGAGATGATACCCCAACCATAGCTTCATCTGGGTAGAGATGTGTGTTGTACTTAAAGGAGAACCCAAAGAGATGGATGAGGTTTATGTCTGTGTGGGAACCTTCCTGGATGGAGAGATGAACCCTGTGCAGAAAGAATGGTGCAACTGAAGAAAAAGACTCTCAGTAATTTTAGGTGGCTTTAATTAAGGTGAGACTGGTGCTACCATGCCTGTTTATATCTAGCGCTAGAAGGCCAGCTACATGAACATGGAGCATCCTGTACTAATGGATTAAATCCAACTTGGCAGGAACCTCACTGTTCCTTTCCAAAGAGCAAACATGCATGTGTGTATGCACATCTGGGACTGACACTAACACAGCTTGGCAAACCTGTGCTACAAAACTGCAGTGTGGTGGAAAGCATGATGGGTACTTGCAGAAGCTCAGGTGAAGGAAATGCAATAAATCTTGCTTCCTGTTCAGGTAGGGGAACCTTCAGATGACAGGATGGCTAAAACAATTCAGTTCTGTTGTCTCAATCCAATTCCAGTAAAACCAACTGTCCAGTCCCATGAAAGGCGAGCTCTTCCCTGAGGAACTGGATGCAAGGTGTGTGTGCCTCTGGATATGCCTGACAGGAGAGGGCCCAAGCTTTGGGGCTGAGGCTGGAGAAGGTGTTTTGCAATGGGACATGAGGGCTTGCTTATCTCCAGGGAAGCCGGGCTTTGTGCACAAGGTGCTAGATCATGAGCAGGGCAGCAACGCTGTGCTGTGAATATACAAAAAGCCAGTTCCTGGCAGGGGATGGATGGTTACAAAGGGCTTTCTGAGCCTTAATGCCTCTGTAGGCTCATCTGCACAGAGCAGGTTGAGAACAGTGGAATCTCCTCAGCAGGTGAACTCTGTCCTTAGATACTTAAGTCTTAAAGCCAGCTTGCTGGTTAATTTAACAGAAGTTACTGTTTGAGTGCTTTGGAGACAGGTGAGCAGAAGTGCAGGCTTTTACAGCAGAGAGGTCAGGAACAGTAAAAACAACAAAAAAAGAACACTGTAGAGGAGGGAGAGCAGAGGAGAGACATATGGACCCTCCATAGCCTGTGTGAAGGAAGAGGAGATTGCCCTGTTTACAGCAGTCTCGCATCAGGTGAAATATTACTCAACAGATCTGGGGAAAATGACAGAAGAAAACACACCAGGAAGAAGTGAGTCTGGGGTGACTGATAGTTTTTGTTGAGCTGGATACTTTTTGTCCTTGCTAGAGTAAAGAGGAGATGTCTTTGTCGGGAGGCCCCGGGAAGAGGCAGTTCCCAGGCCTGATGAGGTGGGACCCAGCTCTGGCAGCATGTTTGCCAAGAGAGGGAGAGAGGGCTCCTGCTTTTTATTTGTGCAGCTGTAGACCAGAGCTCTTCCAGCGATACAACTCTTTTTGCAAAGACAGAGGATGCTGAAACTCAATAGGAGTTTCCATTTCCTTCACTTTTGAGCTCATGCTGTGAAGGAGTTTGCACAGCTCCTCTGTTGCTCTCACTGGCTATGGTAATAAATAAAGAGAGATCGCCCAGGTGTATCCAAAGCCAAACTTTCATCTGCAAACTGCATCTTTGATACTGGGATCATTATTCACTTACACAGAGCTTAGACAAAGATGACGAGCAGTTCAAATCCAGGGCAAAATTCCTGTCATGCAGGTGGATGCTGAAGAACAGGACTGACTTGTGTGTATGCTGTGTTCAATAACAGAAAGTCTGGGATGAAAGCATTTCAGAGGCTTCTCTGCCTCACTGAAGGCTTGATTGAGAACATAAAACTCTATGTGTAGACAGAAGTTGTTTAACATCACTTTTAAATACAGTCAAGCTAGTAATTTTCTTTGTAATTTTTCCAGCTGTTTATGTGCAAGTCACCTCTGGAGAGCACTTTCTGTGCTCTCAAAATCAGGAGTTAAGTTATATTGCTGACCTAGCTATATTTAACTAAATATTTGCTTTTGCATCATAAAGGCAACCCATTTTTTTGTCTGATAACCTCTAGAACAGAAAACTATGGCATGCTTATGCAATGTCTGATATTGGGTCTAATTAGCTACCATTCTTGAATTTTTAATTGTTTGGGTGGTATTCTAGATAGACATTGCTCAGAAACCTAAGCAACTATTATTTTAGTGCTGTTCATCAATAACCTGTAACGAATTGCATTAATAACGAGACCAAGAATCACAAGACTTACCTTAATTCTCCTTCTCCCTGCAGTCATCTCTCCCCCATTACCGTGGCAGTCCTTAGCTCCAGGGACAGGATCCTTTCCATTTGGGGTGGGATTCCTTTTCTGGTGGACTGTACAGCTTGAACAAGTCATGAGGATCCCTGTTCTAGTGTTCCGAGAGAAAAAGGCACTTCTAAGACATGATTAATCTAATCTGAAAATAGATGTTTAAAGGAATGAGATGAATAGCATTCTAGGAGTGCTTATTTTGGTCTTGCCGGCTACCTTAGATGTAGCATTCACAACATCTAAATATAGATGTGATGAATTTGATCCTTGGTGTCATTCTGTTAGATCTGATGTAACAACTGTTACAGTCAATGGAAATACTCTCATGTAGGTGTAGTTATATACTGCATTGATCTTCTTCCCGATCCCTTACTGTGCATTTTAATTTGAGCCAATACTGTCTCCTCTTTCAAGAGGTGGAGAGAAAATACAGTCAATTACACCATGAAAGCCAAGAAGCTCTTTCAGTGATCCAAACTGACTAGGAAGTTACATTTGAAACCATTCACCCATTCCATTAAAAAAATACTAGGCAGTGTGCATGCCTATAAAATAATGATGGGCAGAATAAACTGTCTGAAAGTATCTTGCCTACACCATACCATTTAATCAAGAAGCAGTGAGTGGAACTGGCCTAACATTTACAAAGGGAGAACTGACACAATGCATATTTGAACACCATGAGAAATAGCATCACCGGGGACAGAGAGTGAGTTTAGTTAATAATGAATGGCACATCCTATAAAATACCATTACACAGTGTTCAAGGCCCAAGAATGATGACATAATTATTAGGAGACTGGGAGATTAAGATATAATTTAAAAAAACATGACAGGGGAGGGTGTAATTGGGGAGACAAAATACACAGGAAGTTTGTAATTTACATGTCAAAATACCTTTTTCATGTTTTGATTGGATTGGACGCCGCCTTTCCACTTCATTTATCTTGGCTTCAATTAGAGGCAGGAGAAATGACATCTCATGTTCATATTCTTGACACACACTGCTCATAGACACTTCCTAATTCTAACAGACAGTGAGGGGAAAAGGGAAACTCGATTCTGCCTCTGTCATGGACTTCTTAGTTAACCCCTAATTTGTTTCTAAATGAGGCTGTCACTGTGGTTCAAATGAATATGCACTTAGGAATCAGGGTGTGCATTTGGGTATTGGCTTGTAGGCAGGGCTTTGCATGTTGCATGGCTGGTTGTACCCAAAAGTTACTTAGCTGTGGGGGAAAGGAAAAAAAAGCTAAGAATATTTTACCCCCCAACGAAGAACTTTCCTGTATGAATGGTGCACACTTTTTTTTATCAGAACAGCCATATTCACAGCATGCTTGTAATCATGCTGAGCCATCTCCAAAGCAGAGGATGCAAGTTGTGATTTTCCCCTTTGGCAGAATTTTTGCTCTTTTTATTTTCTGTCTGTCTCTTTTATCTGGTGTCACCATGTGTTTCCCATCGAGCTCTGAAGTCTGCTTCCATTTTTTACAGGAACTGTGCTCTGTTTTACACCCATCCCCACCCAAACACATACACTAGAAATGTCAAAGGTGTGTTTGAGATAAAGCCATGTGTTTCATCAGAACTGAAGTATCTGCTCACCTGAAGGCATGTATTGAAGTTTTTCTTCTCTGGCAACTCTAATTTAATTCTTCTTGTGCTTCATCTCAAAATCTGAGTTTTAGATTTTTCCAAAGGTGGTTGATTTTTGTTTCCTTTCTTGGCAGAGAGGAGTGCACAATTTGAGGTGCTGGAGAGAGGGCAGAAGTTTGCCACTCTGTAGAATATCTGACCTCTAAAATTGAGGGCTCTTTAAAACATCCTAAAGTGTCCAGCTGCAAACAGAGGTACTCAAAATCATCAGTCACTTTTGAAAACATGGGAAGCAAGTTTCAGGCTTATCAGTAACTCTATTCATTGAATTTCCTTATAAAGCAAAATTGCTCCTGGAAATGCTAATCAGGAAATATCAGAGAAATAGTAGTCCTTGAGAGATCTCCTCTGAGAGGGACTTTGACTCACCAGACGGAGAGAGAAATCAGAGCAGCTGTATGAGGTCTCTGCATATTCTGTGTGCGTCCTGAACTCTATCAGAAACCCCAGAAGTGTCATAAAACTGGATGAAGTGGGCAGTACTGCTGTTGCTACTGCTATTGCATTTTTGATATTTAAGCCACCTGCAGCCATGCTGGCATCATTCACCATAAGGCTCCCCCTAATACTGGCAGGAGCACACTACTCCTATTAAGTACAGTCAGGTCTGAGTGCCTTGAAAATGGATTCAACTGCAAGGTAAAAAAAAAAAAAAAAGAAAAAAATTTAAAAATGCTATGAGATAAACTTAAGACAGACTTAAGAAATACAGTTTGGGTCAGACCAATCATTCATCCAGCCTGGGTGCCTGACCCTGCCCCCAAAAGTTGTTGTCCAGGAGGAGTGTGTGACTCTAGCCACCTTCTGCAGCCCTTTTCCTTCAAATGCCTCCAACATCTATAATCATTGGATTAAAGATGTTAGAGGGTACATTCCTGCCTACCCCTTTGATGGACCTGTTGTCCGTGGTTTTCTCTAATCCCTTTAAAATCTGCAGATACTGTCTGCCTCTACAGCCTCCTGTGGCAGCAAGTTTCAGAAGTTCACTGATGGTATTACTTCACGCAGTTTTGCAAACTGTTTTTCAGCAGAGCAGCCTAACATGCATTGTAAAGTTTACTTTACAGCTAGAGAGGCTGCGCTGAATGTCTTTTGGAGTAAGATACTATGAAGCTTTTAAATATATAGTGGTTTGAGTCAGAGAAATGTCCTACTCCTCTGCAATCTCCAGGATAATATACTCTGACTCTCCCAATGTGTATTCATGTGTGATGTAAACCATGCAGATAGTCTGCAGGAAGTCAGTAGGACTGTATGTAAAGTTACCAGGGTACATATTTACGACTTGAGGAGCTGTCTATATTTTTCTGGAAGAATTGTGCCCCCAATATTGATTGTGCTGTCCCAGCTCCCTACCAAACAAAGTAAGTAAATAAGAAATAATAATAATAAAACCACCCTGAAATAACTTTGGCTGTCAGGCAGAACTTTGATGTGGTAAAGGGAGATGTCTCAAGTGTTCCACAGTCTAACAGACACTTTGGTAGGTTATGGATTTTACACTAACAGGATTCAGATCATTCATGAATGGGTAAACACCAGAAGAAGGAATACAGCTGAAGAAATAACTCATGGATTAGCCAAGGCACCAAGTCCATTTTTAACTCATGTTAACTAATTTCGGTGAACTCTGAACAATTTCACTCAGCTCTTCATTTTGTATTTATTTTACTAAAAACAAGATTCTGGGTTTATGGAATGGAATATGTTAATTTTTAGCTGTGGCATGGGTTCATCTCTGTATTTAGTTTACAGTGTGCCCACTGATATCTGGGCAGTAAAAAGACTTTCAATATCTATGCCGTTGCACAAGTTTTACATATTAGCAACTCGTACTAAGTTAAAAATTGCTCGTTCATGAGTTATTCACATGCATCCATCCCATTTCTGCTTAACTTTGACATATACAACAAACCCTTTCAATGTGAGTACTTCCTGTGGTTGATCCCCCCCCTCCCCCCCCCCCCCCGTATCTCATTTGATGATACTTGAGAGATCAGTACAACCTTATGTTGACTGTTCTAATAAGAATTACACAAAAGAGGAGTATACGCCGGCAATAGACTATCCTCAGGGACCCATAGTTTACTATGAAGAGGCTTCTGGCAGCAAAAATAATGTTTGCCACTGTGTTGCATGACCCACTTTGAGCAAGGATAGATTGATCATCTGGAAAAAGCCCTGGAATGGCTAAAAGAAAGAACATGGAATAGAAATCTGTATGTCTTTATTTCAGTATTCATCACGAACAAGGACAAAATGGAAAATACAGGCCAAGGGCCTTAACTGAAGGCTGTGGTACCCCAAAGACTCAGGCTAGCACACACTGCATACATCATTGAGCCACTGGCAACAACACACTGAAGCCCTGCCCAAATTTCAATTCTTACACTTCAAATAGTCTCAGCTCTCACCAGACAAATTAATATTTAATGCACAAGTGCACACTGTAATATTCCCAACTGTGCAATCTAATATTAACAGCTATTTCATAAACCAACAAGGCCCATTCAATTGGTGACCATTGAAACTATAACACGCCATTAAACCATAAAAGCAGCCATGAAAACACGATTAAGATACATGTTTGTCGGTCCATCACTAAAAAAGGGAATGTAACAATGTCACTACAAAAAGTCAGCATATAGTTCCAGCAAGGCTGTTCAGAACAATAAAGGGAGTCGTGAAGCAAATTCCTTCTTGGAGTTGCAGTTTGGTTATTACAGCAAAGTAGATCCCATCCACAAGAATATATAGTTTTTAATAACCTTAAATGAATCCATGAGAATATGTGGTACCATCTAGCTTTCATTTACTTGTGTTTCTGTATGGATGTGTCTACAGAGTCCCCCTGTTTCTGTGCTAATTCTGCAAAGGCTACATGATTCATGGATATTTAATCAGGGTGGCAGTGAAGTGGGAAGGCAACTTCACCCTTGTCTTTAGGCAGCCAATGGCACTGCACTTTATCTGATTGTTCTAGTGCTCGCATTCTGAAAAATATACTGGTAAATAGGAGACGATGCAGAGGATGCAGAAAAGAGATGCCTGGAGTAATACAAGGGCTGGGGAAAATGCTTTGCTATGAGATAATCTCAATCTTTTTAGCTTATCAAAAAGAAGATTGAGAGATGAATTGTCTTCAGTGTTAAGTGCCTCCACAGCAGAAAAACACTAGTTTGTAAGAGGTTCTTTAATCTATTGGTGAAGTATAACAAGAACCAGTGTTTGGATGCTGAAGTGAAATGACTCAGGCATATGTTTATCTCAACAAGGGTAAATAAGCGGTGACAAGTTAAGGGTAATGGTGAATTTTTTTTTCTTGTCTCCGTATAAAGACAAGAAGCTTTTCTGAAAAACATACTTATTCCTTGGTGTTTTCTTGTTAGGCATGGAAGAGAGGGGCCCTATGCATTATACAGGCCTAAGTAGTCATTCTCCTTTCTCTTCTTTCATAGTCCAGGCTTTCAAGCGAGTTAGACCTGAGTCTACAAAAGAATGTGGAATTTGATGTTGAAGGTATTGAAACACATTTGAGAATTTGGCCTAAGCAATTAAACTCTTTTTTTTAAAAATGTTATTAAGCAGTGTCATATGAAGTGCCTTCAGATGACAGAGTTAGTTTTCACTTTAGAAATAAAAAGGAAATGGTCTGAAATTAGGTAGAATAGCAGGGTGAGACACTGAACCAAGACAAAGTGTGATGTTAAAGGTGATGTGTGATGTTAAAGATGCAGAAGTGGAGACATCTGATGGTTGTAGCTAGTTCTAGAAACGGGCCCTGGACCAGCCAGTCATGAAAGCAAGGCAGATCTGTTCCAGCATCATCAAACTAACTTTTTTGGGGCCCTATTAACATGGTAATGAATGAATGTTGGGCAAACAGGACATTGCAGGCATCTTACTACTTCTGTATTGTCAATGTTTTCTGAGTTTATCAGCTTCTAAATAGGAATAACTCTTGAATTATTTAACTGTATAAAGCCACTTCTGTGTTCTCAAATTTGTGACCCTTCATTGTGCACAGTGCAGGCATCTCATTACATGGGCAGTCCTTACATCTTTGCAAATATTCACATTTGGTGCTCTGGTGTTCTTGATTCCCTTATTTTGCACTTACTGAATGAGCTGAAGGCAAGACCTTGGAGGCCTGTCTGTGCAAGCACTTTTAATGGAGGGCCATGTATCATTTGTATCATTCATCTGATAAGCAAGGGAAAAAAGGTTGTCTGAACTGCACTTCCGCATTATATTACTATGTGGTGTTATGCCTGACACTGAATTTTAGCACCCTTTTTAATATAGTTTCCTTTTGTTTATATTAGTTTTTTTCAAATTCCGCCCCCCCCTCTGCAAATAAAACAAATTTCTTGTGAAGTAGTAGACTAATAAAAAGGGCCCTAAAAAGTTTCCTTAAATATCCTCCTTCATCTAAATAAGTATTTTAAAATATACAGGGGCTCAGTCTGTGGTTTATCACATGCATTTTTGAACTTGCAGGTTTTGGAGGTAGGCACAACCTGTTGATAGATGTCTTGCAAGTGACAGGTTGTAGTCAAATGTGACCCAGGGCAGGAGTGACCAAAAGCTGGTGAAGTTTGATGTCTAATCTGAAATGACCTGTTTGTCTCATAGGAAGTCTAAGAAGTTATTCAAATCAGAAAAAAACAGTGCTGCAGATGGTACCAACTGTCACTCCTTATTGGCAATCACATTAGAGAGGGCAAGAACCTGAGCAAAGCTTTTCAGTTAGAGGATTGCAGCTATCTGTCTGCTTGTCTGTTGGAGCTGATATAAAAGGTAAATCTGTTTTGTGAAAAAAATTGTTCACAAATGTTCAAAATGTTCTGATTGCTTACTTTTAAAGAAGAAATTTTGAATGGAAAAGATATCTCTCTGGCCTGGTTTTCAGTTCCTGTTTTTTCTCCCTGTACGCTGGCCTTTTTTTTTTTTTTTCTTTTTTTTTTCTTTTTTTTTTCCTGTCACTATTTTGGTTCTGAACTAAGGATGGAGAGAGTAAAAGGATGAAAAAAAAAATCCAGCTCAAATTGAATGAAACCAGACATCCTCTCACAGACTTCATATCTGGATTAAAAGATAGCTTTTTGGTGTTTTATTCTACTGAATAATTAGAAATTATCTAAAAAGTCTCCTTATGGATCAAAGTTTTGTCCCTAGCTGTCTGATTGCCTGTCATCCATGACCCTTCTGTAAGAAACTACGCAGGTAGGGGAATGGTCCTGGTGAGGTTCACAGTCTTCTGCCGATTTCTGTAGAACAAGGCTCTGTCTATTGTAACTACGTACTGCAGCTACAATGGGAAAGGAGGATAGAGTGGAGAGTCTTGTAGTATTTCTTGATGCTCTGAATTAATCCGTTCTCTTCTGGAAACTCCTTCTCAGAGGAATCCCATTGACAGCTTTTTCACCCTTCATGGAGTGCATGCAATTGCCTTGGCGTACCTTGACACAAGCCACAGGGAAAACTGAGGGTCAGCTCATGGAAATCAAGTCATTTGACCTGAGATCTGAAACAGTCTAGGAGGCACTGGATGGACTGGGATGTTGAAAATACAGTGATCATGATCGTCTTTACTCAGTCTTGGACACAGCAAATTAGAGTGATTCAGCAGGGGAAAAAATGTGTAGCTCTCTATGGACCAGTCCTTGCTAGGATGAAGGAACATTATTTCTTTCCATGATGGAGCTGTAATGGTGATAATGATATCACTGACTAGAAACAGCCTCAATTTTCATATCACTATGACAAGTAGGAGGAGAGATGCCTCAGGTAAAGCAAACAGTGAGTCAGATGTCTCTTCAAATCAGACAAGGCAGCTTAAGGGTTATGTTGTTGGCTGGTGAGCTGTACAGAGAAGCAGCTGAGAGGCACCATCCAGACTGCAGAAACCTGGGAGCACCTCTGAGCTGCCAGACTTAGGTGTGCTTCCAGGCTGCATACGGGGGCAAAAATGAGCTGTGCATCGCTCTCTGGGTCTTCTGTCCCTACCTGCACTTTTCTTTCTACTGAACAAAAGAAATGTGTGTTCATGAATATTAAAAGCTGTAACATATCCTTGTCAGGTGCCCTAACTGGACGAGTGGGGACCAGAGCCCTACAGCGTGCTGCGGCATTGCTCGCTGCTCACTTTAGAGATGACCAGAAGACTTTGATCTGTCCCTGTTTTGCAGGTGGATGATCATTGGCAGTTCACTTCACCTCTCCTTGCTTTGATTTCCACACCTGTAAAGAGCAGGCAAGATTTTTCCCTCTCTTAAAAAATACTTGAAAATCTCCCTCCAAAAAGTGCAAAGTAATAAGTAGGAGTTATTATTCAAAAGTATTTTCTGATTCTGGTTGGCATTGCCTGGGTTAATTCTGAGCTGTCAGTCTGTTCCTTGGGAGATGATCTTTTACAGACTTCATAATATTGCTGTGGGAAAAGTGCTGTATTTTTGTACACTATTATTATTGGCTTGGAAATAACCAACATGACATGATTTCTTTAGGTTTTCTAGCAGGAATCCCAGTTATTCTCTTCTGCTGCATTACACAAATATGCAACATGTGATGCTACCCAGAGATGGGAGACAACAGCTTTATAAATAAATGCAAATGATAAACACAGGACATGTTCTGTAGCCCTAAAAGCTATGCCTATAAGAGTATTGGTATTAGTAGGAATGGACAGCTTTATTTTCACCTGTGTATGAGAGTGATATTGGAATTTTTAAAATATCTGAGAGAAAAGGGGAATGATTTGTAGGGAGTTTGTTAGCTTTAGGAGTCATGTGTGAAACCTTGGCTTTGAGTTTAAGCCTGCAGTTTTGGGGGACTGTTTTTTATGGGCTAAGCAAAATATTTCATTTTCTCGGCAGTTGAAGCTTTTCACTGTTCTTTGGTTACATCGCCATGCTGAGCTAAAGACCCTAGTGTGCAGTCAATTATACACTCATGCTGCTTTCAGATTCACTTACCCAGTGATGATGACTGTCTGTGAGCAAAATCCATCAGAGAGTTATTATCTCCAAAGCAAAAGCCTCAAATGTTCAGGCATCTAATCTGCCCCTGAAAATAAGTACCTGTTCTTGAAAACACAAGACCTCAAATGACTTATTATTTTGGATGCTTGAAGGCTGGAAACACTTTTGAAATCTTGTCCATAGCTTAACAGTTCAGGGTTGTCTCAAGTCCATTGGCCAGTATTAGACAGTGTAAGAGGTGCAATGTATTACCTGTGGTACAAAAGGTCATCTGGATCATGTTATAATTACATGAATGTCTTCATTGTGCACTGTGATACCCACAGTAATGCTAGATAATGGTTTAGGTAGCATGCTAATTGGCTGTATAAAATGAGTGTTTTAAGCAGTGAATCTCTAGCTATCACAGTATTTGTGACATGCACATGATTAGCAAACGTGCTTAGTTCTTCTAGACCTGTGATTCTAGCCACAATTTAAAGTCTGGTGTTGGATTTCCTTTTTCACTTTCAGGACTTGCGGTATCCAGGCTTAGGTTAGTTCTCTGTGGCTATTTTCCGTCCTTGCCTCCAGCATTAACTTGTTCATGTCATAGTTTAAAAGCAATTAAACCTAGTCATGGTGGTCCATATTGCAGGACTAAATAGAAAGTATGGCCGCTCTTGTAGCATCATAGTGAAACTTTTGGTATTCCAGGGGTAACTTCTGTCTCGGATTAGAGTCTGAGAAAGTGTAATAAATGTAAAGCTCCTCATGAATTCATCAGTTTATTTAACTGTGGTCCTAGTGCAGTATTTTTTAATCATAGTTGATCAGCTTAAAGATGTTTACTTCCGCAGTCTTACAAGGGTCTTGGAAATTGCTGGGTCATTCAGTTCAGCAGCCATACAGGAAAGTTGTCTGAAAGTTGGCATCAAGTTTGATCCAGGCTTCACCTATTGCCAGTTGAGAGAGAGGGATAGGGCTATCTGGAGGTATGTTTAGTTATTTAGGATGAATCACCATAGACAAGAGGCTGTTAAACTGAGCTAAAGTTAAGTAAGACGAAAACCCATCTATTATGGAGAAAGGTCAATAGAACATCTTCGCTTGCCTCCACACTCTACAGGTCAGAATATATTTCCCAGTACCTTTTAATAAACTTAATACCGAGCAGCAAGGAGTTTCTCTTCTGTGTGGCAGGAATATCGCTGGAGGGACTGAGCTTTGTGTGTCCTGTATTTCTGCAAAGCTGGCGAATTTTGCAAAGTGTGTTTTGGGATGACTTAAGAAGTGGATTGTGCCCGTTTTTCATAAGAAGCCAAAAACCCTTCAGCCGTACTTGCCAGCTTAACCTGAGAGAAGCAGCTCTCTTGACCACCCCTCAAATCATGCAATTTCTCTTGAAAATTGCCAAGGACAAGACTCACAAGCTTGACTACTTCTCTTCAAATGGCTACATTCCAGAACAACTGCTGCTTTGTTACTGTTTATGAAATGACTGGGAAAAAGTTTGTCCAGAAATATTGTTTCACTTCTGTGTCTGATCCTGTTATGGTGTAACCTTTCAAGGCCAGAACATCTTAACCTGAGAATACTAGAGAAGATCCTACAAATTAGTAAGATTTACTGCACAGATAAGTTTTTTCAACTGACAGATAAATTAATATCTTAATGAAATGAAGGCTCAATCATTTATCTTCATCCTTAAAAATTAATTGGCCTTTTTGGACACCTTCCTGTGGTCATTGTCGTGAAGGAGTATTTCACACCTACTGCATCATCTTTGCACCAGTGCAAATGGCTGTGCAAGTTCAGTGTTATGGAAATAGCATTGCAGAAAGCCAAAATGAGTCAAGCTAAATCTGTACCACTTCCCATCGGCTCAGGATTTCTTGCTGCTGGGCTGCCCATGCTGATGTGCCTGTCCCCTTCCACGCACTAATGCCCTTTGGAGCACTCTTTGAAATGTGGCAGTCAGTACAGCGAGCAGGGCTTTGACAGTCCTTCCATGCAGGACTCCAAAACACCTACTGGGACTCTATGACAATCCTTTTAGAAATCAGGACGGGATGGCACAAAAAAGGGACATCTGGCAGGTTCAACAGAATGGATCAACTGCAGATTCCCCTGTTGGTGAACTTGGCCAGCAAGCTATTTCAGCAGATGTTTGTCCTTAGGCATTGAATGCTTTCTGGATGCATCTTTCCTCTGCCTCTCAGGAGCAAATGCCAGCACAATGGAAATTCACATAAGCTCACTGACCAACATTAGGAAGTGTTGACCTGACGATGGGCTTCAGCATGTAAACTGGGTTCCTTGAAAGAACAGAAGCTAATGCCTCCTCCAGGGAGTTATAATGAAGAAATTCAGAGTATAAGGAACATTCGTGTAGTGTTTGTCAGTGGTTGTTAGGCACAGTCTCTTTTATTTTTGGAACAATTTCATCTTTCCCGACATCTATGATTTGAATTCTATATTGACTCTGCTCTGTATACTTTCAAGCAGGTATATTAAAAATGCAAGAGGAACTGCATTTTGAAGGGGGGGTGGGAAAAAAGAAAGAAAATAATTATTGTTACACATTGGAGCATATTAATGAATACATTAATAATTGATCCACTGTTATGTTTTCCCCTAATAGTCATCAAAATCTGTATAAACCTGCACTACAATACATAACATCTCATTACAACGTTTGCTCAAAAAATCAATGCATATCTAAGTTATTTGTGTCAAAACTCATTTATTTCCACAATAACATGGACTGTCAAACCTTGACATCCTGTTAATAACATCCAGTGCATTTGCATATTATTCAAATATTTCCTTTTATGAAATGGGGGACTTTTACTTACACCATCCTACTTGCAGTGCTTCATATATTTGCACATTAGCTCAATTCACACAGTTATAGAAGGGTTACCTGTGGCAACTAATTATACTGCACTTTATGCATATTAATGAGCTTTGTGAGCAGCCGTCCTCTGTTCTATGGTGAGATGAGGGGGGGAAAAATAACAGTGTAAGTGGGAGACCTATTACAGGCAAAATGCAGGCGAGTGGAAGACAGATATTTTATAATGTTTTCTCTTTGATGCCCACAGCCTTTTAGAACAGACTAACCTGAGTGGGAAAAATACCTCACAGCAGTCCCAGCAGCTTTGAGGTCAGATGTGAAAAATACTACTTTTTTTTTTTTTCTTTCTTTCTTTCTTGTTTTTTCCTTTTCTTCTTCTCTCCCTCTCTTACCCCTCTGCTGCTACCTTTAGTTTCTGGATCCTGTCTTTGCAAGGTGCTGAGTGCTGCCCTCAACCCTGGTTGAGATCAACACCTCACAAGATCAGTCTTTTAACATGTAGCCTAAAGCCACCATCTGCCCTCTGATGAAATCATCTTGAAAAAGGCCTTTTCACCTGCATAGATGAGAGCGACATATTTTGTTTTGAAGGAGCGTTTCAGCAGCGCACACTAGCTAGCAGGAACAGAGACCCAGCTGTAGGCTGTTCAACTGATTCCTGTGACCAGGTGTCACAAGGACAATGAGAAGAGTTGAGCCATGAGAATGGGAAGAGTTGGCAGCCCCACTGCAATACAGAGAGGGGCCACATTCTGTGCATGCAAATGCACGCACAGTGATAAAGCTTTCTTCCCCACTGCAAAAGCGGGCAATCTGTCAGCCTAGAGGTCTTGCAAAGGGCAAAAACCATGAGAGGGGTATATAAAAGTGTTGTTGGAGGGCATGTGGTGCTAAAGGCTGAGCGTGCTTCCTTGCTGGGGTGTTTCGTGAGATTGTCTCCACCTACTTTAAAAAAAGATAAAAGCTCCCGTGTTGACACAATGGAAGACAGAAAAGGAAGATTTGATTTTATGCAACAGCAGATGTCTCCTAAGCAGTAATCACAGTGTCAGATAGAAAAACTAATCATATTTCAGTAGCTTGTTCAGATCTCTGATTAAAATTCAGTGATACCATTCCTGGATCCTAAAATGCAACAGTCATCAGAAACAAAAGAGAATGTATCATAATTAATGCAATTAAAAGAGCCCTTTCCTTTCTCTCTTTTTTTCTGGGTAAACTATGCTGACCTTACCAGAGATTAAACCCACTCTCCTCAGGACTAAAATCTGACTCAATGTGGGAGTAAGAAATCCCAGCTCTTTATAGCCATCTCCAGGATGAGAGTACATGGGGTCTTGCACATATGGGAAAATATATAGGCTTGGATGCTTACCCCTTTCAGAAGAGGGGAGAAGGCAGATGGAGCTGTGCATCCAGCCTCACTTATTTTCTGCTGCATACAGCTCTGTTGGTGATATGGTTGTTTAGTCAGGACTGGCAGTTAACACCCCAATCTACCCTTTCTAGGACAAGCCAAACCTTCAGATTCTGAATTTTTTCACAGTCAGTCCCTGGGCCACCTGCCATGCAAATCCGCCAGAATTTGCTGAGTAAATCCTGTCTTAAACCAGAGCAAGGTTTGTAGTTTGAATGTTGATGGAGTGCTCAGTCAATGCAGTACTGGAGAGATTCAGGTGTGGGTGGTGCTGGGTGGCCCTGTGGCAATTCCCTTGTCATCAGCTGGCCTAGGCAGAGATTTGAATCAAGATGCACAGGTTGAAGAGTGAAATCAGGCAGTCCTATTTCATGCTGATTGCGATTTCAGCTCTGATAATCATTGAGTTTTCGCAGGGAAAATACTTTCAGTGAGGACTTATTTGGCTTTGGATATGAATTATTTTTGATCAAAAGCAGAACGAAAATTATTTAAAAGATGTACATTAAAGATAAATATAAAATAGACAAATAGTTTATGCTAGCTGAATGTAGGAGAATATTTTTGCAGTAAAACAGTTATATCAATTTTGTGATGCAGGACTAGGGGAGAGGTTCCAGCAACAAAGGGGATATTTGATCCTCCTTTCCCTTTTTATACCAGCTGGAATGACAATGCCAACTTAATTTAAAACAAGACTATATAAATTCCTTTTTACTTTACAATGGCACTTGAAGACTTTTGTGGACTGTATATAGTTTAATTCAGCATCTTGGATAGGTGGAAAGCTCCGTTTGCTTGTTGGTATGAGAGCTTTGCTCTAGTGGAGGTCTTCAGAGTAATTATTTTGTGCTGTATGCCATACCAACCCTCAGAAAAGAATAGGAGTATGAGTGAAAGGCTAGTTAAGAGATACAAGCATTTGTTTTATTCCAGAGCTTCTGAACTCTGAGTTGCTACTATTAGGTGTTAAAAAAAATACTCTGGTACTTCACTAGAAAAGCTGACAACCTGCTGTCTTATTAACATAACTCTAACATGTCTGAAAGATCCAACACAGCAGATTGATTATGTTCATGTCTCAGCCACAGTACTGATGATGATACGCTAGTAAATATATCAATGCATCACCAGCTTCGAGCGCAGAAGTCTTTCTGTGACATTTTCTGAATGAGATATGAAAATGAGAATGTTTTGTGCATCTACTCTACTCAAGTAGCTAAGTCGAGAAGGCTGCACTGTTAGGCAGAAGTGCACCTGGCAGTGATGATTAACTGTGTGGTCTTGGTAGTGTCTGTATTGTAGAGGTGTCACTCAGACAAGCAATGCAATAGCTTGATCTGCAGATTCCCAGAATAAGAAAAAGTCAATTTACGAAGACCGTTTTCTTCCTGAAGGAACAGTAAGTGAATCGTGCCTAAGCGGAGAGATTGGCCTCACTGGTTCTGTTCTGTTTCTGGTGGAGGGGAGCATGATGGGCCAGGAAAGGAAGGGGATAATTATTGCCTTGAGGCAGGTTAATTAGCAATCAAAAATATCTGTCTTTACTTCCTTTCTTTTACAGATTTTCTGTGTGACTAGACAAGTCACGTAGGTTTTTTTGAACCTAGATGTAAAATGGGAGAAATAGTGCTTTCTTTCTTCTGTCCTTTATCTGGCTACCCATATCGTGTCTAGCACAAGGGAGCTCTGAGATCAGTTGATCCCTCCATGTGCTAAAAAATAAACTGAAAAGGTACAGTAATAATAGCAGTTTGGGATGTCATGCACAGGTTATTGCAAAAAGATAACCCAGGAATGAACATTTCAGTTGGCCAAGACTTGACTCTGAATTGCGAGGTTTGAAGTCCCAAGGGACTTTGTAACCAGGCCCTGGGCTTCAGACATGGAGGAAAGTGGCAGGCAGTCCTGGATTAGGGATCCCATTTCATTTTTTGCTTGTGACAATTGAATTATTCCACTAACACCATCTATTCTTTGGACAGCCATGCTCAGTGAATTAATGATGGGTATTCATACAGGTTAACTTAAGGAACCTAAATAAATACCAAGTTTATAAGGCCAGTTCCTCTAGCATAATAGTATAACCAAAGTAGAAAGCTCCCTTGCAGCACCTAAAGGTTTTTCTGTTTTGTCTTCGGGAACAGCTTTTCCCTCCAGCCGCTACCAGAGCACTGTGGGAGGCCAGGCTTTTACCTTTGTATCAGTGCTAGCAGATGTGAACTCTTCCAGAGCTTTTGGGATGCTGGGCAGCTGCATTCAACCCCACAGCAAATTCTTTGGGCAGGTTCACCGAAAGACGTAGTCAATGCAGTAACCAGGTATCCTCACCGTTGTAGGGGGGCAAAGCACATATAAGACTGAAACATGATACAGGAGCTACTACCTCTCTACGTCAGTGACAGAGGAAATAAACTCCCTCTTCTTGCTGAGAAACGTGGTAACCACGACAGGAAATTGAAGACAGACTAGATGCTGGGATCATTCGAGGAGTCCATGTGTGGTCTGGTCTGGCAACAGCTCACATGTGTCCTTGCAGGAGTTCCCTCTCTGTTTAGGCCTGTGCTGCCAAGGACATGTTGGCGCTGCAGACTTTATTGCAGCCTTGGCTTTTAGGGGAACCGAGAGCTTCTGCAAATAGCACCACTGCAACGCTGACACTTACGGGATTTTATTGCCCTTGGCAGCAATTCTTTCCTAATGTAAAACTGAGCTACTGCGTCTTACAGGAAAGGACCTAAACAATGATGTATTCAGGCTGATGGGACTGGATTAACCCATTAATAAATAGGAGGTGAAGAGAGCAATCTTGTTGAACGTAATGTATGCTAATGATGTGACCTGGCTAATGGAGCCCTTTTCTATATTCTGTCATTGCACACATCAATTATGCAGCCTCAATTATCATCCTGTTTTTGTATCGTGTGGCTGAGAAATGAGAGGCTTAATAGAGATGTTTCACCCAGTAAAATGCCTGATTAGGTTATGAAAGCAGAAACTCAAGGAAAAGAATAAAAAAAAACCCCTTTGTTACATTATATCCTGATTTAATTACCCAAAAGATATTATTCTCTGTAAGGGCCTTTGAAGTTGTAAAAATATTGCTGTAGGCTCAGCAGCAGAGATGACTAACTGTCTTAATACCTACAGCAAATACACTGACATAGCACTTAGATACAGACAGATCTTAGCTAAGCATTGCAAATTAGGCCAAGATCATTGTTTACTCCATGTGGTTAAGGTTCCTGATTAAGGGGAAAAGGAGGAGAGGGACTTTTGAGAGTCAGAGCTGCAGTTACATTGAGGAGGAAGACAACAGCAAGCCCACGCTACTAGTGACATCTTGGTGCATGTGGTAGACTGCAGGTTTCGTGGTGGCCTTTGATAGCAGTTCTCAGGTATGTTTCCCCGTCTGCTGCCTGGTCCTCTCCCTTCCTATTCCTTCTTTTTTTTTTTTTTTTTTTTTTTTTTTTTTTTTTTAACATATGTGGGTTACACCAAGTTACCTTGAATTTTACTGGCTTTGGGATTCTGTGTCCCTATTGCAACCTGTGGTGACAGGGACACATCCGATTCATTGAAATCTGTCAGGCTCACTCCTTGTTGCCTCAAAATGGTTGCAGATATTTCTTGTGTTTCTGACAAGGATGCAAATGATAGTCAGCCCTGCAGGATAGGGGAGGACCTTGGAGACAACCCAGTATGTGATGAGAAGTTACCAGAGGGGAAAAAAATGGAAAAAAAGCCACTTTTTTTCACTAGATGAACCCCTAAGGGGAGCTGTGACCCTTGGCTTGTGCTTCCTAGACAAAATCTGTAGCTTTTGACAAGGTGGTAAAAAATGTAATGGAGAAGGAACTAAGCAGTGGGACGACGGTGGACTGAGTTAAGTCATCTCTGCAGTCCTTAAGGCAGATCCAGACCCTATTGCCTTCAGCAGCCTGGTGACTTTGCAACAGGGAGAAATCTGTCCCTTTCAGACCTTGTCTGAAGACAACTCTGAGTTTTCTACATGGCAGCAGGAGCATAACTATAAACACCATGTTTTATTTTGTTTTAGAAATAAACAGCCAACTAGATCCCCAGTAAAAATCAGGTCTGATTCACACAGCTTTTGACTGAATTGCAGTGCACAGAAAGCTGGTGTGAAGCAAGGGTGAATCAGATCCTTGGCGTGCGTCAAAGTTGTTAGTTTCTTCCTTCCCTCAGGATCTTGCCTGCCGTGATAAGAAATGATGTCATACTCATTGAGAACATGATTGGAATGGCAAAATGCCCAGAGTGCTATATTTACTCATCCGTTCTTGGCTGGTCCATCTTCTGGTCTCAGTAAAAAAAAGGGGACAGTCAGGGAGAAATAAACACCTGGGCCAAATATTCCAGCTGTAGCTCTTGGGTTTGAGTGCCTCCACTTTTGGGTGTCTGTCCAGAGAAGCACGTTTATGGCCTGACTCTGAAGAGCTGAGTTTGCAGCTGAAGCTCCTCTTAACTGTGGATGTCTGTCACTTCTAAAAATGGTTGATGTTGACCTAAGCTTTTAAATGCCTCCCTCTGCAGCAGCCAAATAAAATAGCAATAAAGCTGTGATTTGCTAACTTGGAGAAGCATGTTGTCACAAGCTGTAGTTTATCACTGGTGCTAGCAGGCTACGTAACTCAGTGTTAAGTTTCTTTATTATCGCATGCTTTGTGGACAGTTAAGCCATCTTCCAATGCCCTGTTCATATCACCCCAGTGCTATGCATCTTATGTGTGCAAGAGGTAGCACCAAAGAGCAGGAGTCATGTATATCAGGTGGCTGAAATTGGTCAGGTCGCTTGCTGTCTGCCTAAGGAACAGTATTTAAAGACCAGAGGCTGTGGCAAAATGAATTTCATTGATTTTTTTTTTTTTTTAATGTACCTTGAACCACCCTGAGCCCTGGTGAGATAATTTTGTGCAGAAGAGAGATGTCTGAAACTTAAGATGCCGTAAGAATTTTAAATTTGAAAAGAAAAATAGAAAATAAAAGGTTTTTGCATTAAGAAAGCTCTTGTTAGAAGCAGTGAGGTGGATTGATTCTTTTCTCCTACAGATTTTTGAACAGTGACATTTAAATAGTAGAAAATGGTGGGTTTTAATTTCTACGTCCCCCCTTCTTGCACACATAGAGTCCTCACAAGCTTTACTGCAAACTTCAGTTTTAATTTGTGTGCCTTTGTGAACAGGAGTGGGGTCATGCTTTTGAAGTATATGCTTCATTATTGCTTTGTGTACTTTCCTATTAACTTCAACACAGTATCCAGCTTATCATTGCTTGATCCTTCATGCATCTCAAACGCAACACTAACTGATCAGCTGCATGTGTTTTCTGACCTTCTTTTCATTTCTATACAATGTCCATATGATCTATCATAGCTTTGAAAATTCAACTGAAGGGTAGAGATTTCTTTGCCAGAATTGATCCTTCTCTTTTCCTCAGAAACCGTCAGATAAAGGAATACTTGTGACAAATAACCATGAGAAAGATCACCACATTAGAAATCTTTTGCTTTGTGCTGTGCTAGCTCCATGTAATTTGGATGGGTCCTCAGTTACTTGTCTTTCACCTTTGGGGTAATTATTTGCTTGCGAGTGATGAAGATTCTTGATCCCATTTTGACCTGCAGAACTTCTGATAAGGAAAGATTTGCCTTCAGGCTTCAGTCCACAAAAGCCTGATATTCCTTTTTTTCACCATCACATTATATTAGTTGGAGAAGCTGTACAAGATGAGAAGCTCATTATAGCTTTAGGGTCATCACTGAATGACTTTATCCAATGGCCTTCAAGCACTTCCACAAGGGCTTTCATAACATCCCTATTATAGTAATCTTGTACACATTGTTTTAATTTCTATATCCTTTTCATCTAGCTACTGAGGGAAGAGTGTACAATTATTAATGTATTTAGCCTCAAAGCTTGTGAGTTAGAGAAAACTTCATTATGCCCAGGGCAGAGGTGGGTGAATTGAGGAGCAGAGAAAGGAAAGCATTTGCTAATGGTCCTGGAGCCTAACTTGTGCCTCACTCCCTCCACGTCTGGCTCAGTGATGAATAAAATCAGGGCTAATATGGCTTCAAGCAGTTCTTTCGTACGATGTTTTGCTGTGTGATAATATCATTATTGTTTGTTTAACTAGGAGTTGTTCTGTGCCTCTTGGCTGGAAGATGTTGAGTTTTACTAAACTTGGACAATTTGGAGTTTTCTGATAAAAATGAAAATTTATTAAATATTTAGGAGGAAAACCAAAATGTTGGGGTACTTAAATCATTAAGACTGAAATTCAGAAGAGCTGTAATTCAGGCACTGTATTCTTCCATTCCCTTCCCTGCGGGGACCTGCTTTCCCATGACACACTGCAGTCACACTGTGGGTACCTGGTTTTGACAGATCATGGAAGATGGAACTGGGATCAGAAAACCCGTCAGGTGGAAAAAGGAGAGAGCACGAGACCTGCTCACTGCATCCCTGCTGAGGCACCTTCTCTCACAGAAAGTAGGCCCTTATTGTGTCATGGTTTAACCCCAGCTGGCAACTAAGCACCATGCAGCCACCCACTCACTTCTCCCCCGCCCTGGTGGAATGGGGAGGAGAATCAAAAAAAAGAGTAAAACTCGTGGGTTGAGATAAGAACAGTTTAATAATTGAAATAACATAAAATATAATAATAATAACAATTGTAATGAAAAGGAAGATGATAAAAAGAGAGAGAAATAAAACCCAAGAAAGACAAGTGATGCACAATGCAGTTGTTCACCACCCACTGACCGATGCCCAGCCAGTCCCCAAGCACTGATCCACAGCTCTCTACAAACTCCCCCCAGTTTATATACTGAGCATGTCCTATGGTATGGCATATCCCTTTGGACAGTTTGGGTCAGCTGTCCTGGCCATGATCCCTCCCAGCTTCTTGTGTATGTCCTCCCTGGCAGAGCATGGGAAACTGAAGAGTCCTTGACTTAGGATAAGCACTACTTAGCAACAACTAAAACATCAGTGTGTTAGCAACATCATTCTTATGCTAAATCCAAAACACAGCACTGTACCAGCTACTAGGAAGAAAATTAACTCTATCCCAGCCAAAACCAGAACAGTGACAAATGTTGTTCAGTTAAAACTGCATTTCAGTTGAAAGTTTTCCCAGCTCTACACTTGCTTTCATTTGCAGTTTCTTCTGTTTTGCCCACTGGGTCTCTGTGCAATGAAAAATGCCTCCTAATTCAGTGGTGACCATTAAAAATGTGTGTTAATCAGGCAGCATCGTTTACAGGCAGAGCCACAGCATCCAAACAAAACTGCCTTAAGTGTAACCATTAATGGTTTGCCACAGCACTGACTGTGTCAAGATAGGACATTTAAAATTCAGCCCATGTGCTTTCCATTCCAGAGAGTTTTGTGGTGTGCACAAGAAGGGTTATTGATAGTTAATCCAAACGTTTTTTGACAGACCCTTTCACACATTCTTCCTAGGTGGTACAGCATACCGGGCTGCTTTTTATCACGGGTGGTTGGATGTTATGCAAGGTGGCTGTTCTCCCCTTCTTCATCACAAAATGATCCATAAAGCAAATTGGGCTATCTAAATGCACCAGGCTGTTCACAGATACCACAGCAATTATTTTGGAGTGTTGGATGTAGAAATGTTTGCCAGAGGTGGAAAGCAAGTTGCAAGTTTTATGAAATCCACTCTCTGCAAGCAGTGGCTGGTCTCAGTTCACTCTCGCTTGCTCAAGGAGAAGGTTGATCTTGGCAAACCATCCTAGCACTAAGTAGAAGGCATATTCGGAGCTGAAATATTAACTGCAGCCCATCATGTATGGTCCAGGTTGGAAGTTGGACTAAAGGACGAACCTACTCTCTTTCAGCCTCACTATTTACGCATTCTTCAGGCCTTGTCACCCAACACAAGGGCTGCTGGGCTGAACGCCCTTTGGCCACTGGTTATCGTCTGGTGGTGGGGATACACTGAACCCACTGTCACTGACTGATGCAATATCAAGCTGACATCTTTTTTCTTCTTACACAAAGGAATTATCCTAATGATCAGCCATCTCTCTGCAGGCCATGGTCAAGAAAGTCTTGCACTTCATGGGACCTATAGATCGCAGTCTGGGAACAGGGGTTTAGGACTCTGAATGCCAAAGCCGGTGGATATATGTGCCTAGAGCATGTGATCAGGTGTATATTTATTATGTGTGTCTCTGTGTGCATGTATGTTTTTGTGCATGTGTACAATGTAGAGATGGTTATTTGATAACTGTCACGCATGAGCAATATGGGTGATGCACCTTCTATGTTTCTGTGCTGACGCACATGTACACGTGTACAGTGATTGCTGTCTGTCTGCATCTGTATATAAAGGCTGGGAGAGCTGCATGAAATTTGGACCTTTGCTTTTGTGTTAAACATTATCAGATCATTCTTTTGCTGAACTGGTTGATCTGATTAGAGGTAGCTTAAAAAAAAAAGTGAAGTGAACAGGTGGCAGACATAAATACACAGCTGTGCATTATTGCTGATTTTATTGCTATTTTATAATGTTGTCCATGGTTATTTTACAACAATTTTCTCTATTCATGACATTGCTGTAAATCTCATTGTAAAATGGCCCTAATGTGCAATGAATACTATTAAGCAAATTGGAGAAACTTAGAGAATCACTCTTTTGTTATCAAAAGAGAGACAGGGAGAGAGATGCAGCTAGGGGAATAGCAGAAAGCCATGGGGAAAGAATTAGGGGACTGAAATGCTGGTTATGTAATGAGGGTAAATCTCCACATGTGATGCCATAAAAGCATTGTGGGATAAAGCAATAGCTCGTTTGACCCACTAGATGGAGATGGAAAGAAGCATTTTCTACATAATGATATTCTTGGTAGCTGCCTGCTATGTACTCTGCTTGCTTATTGAATGGCTTTTACTTACAGTATCTTAAGCTTATCCTTAAAGCAATTACAAGATTTCTCCAGAGTAACATTTGGCATATGCAGGCTATATCTAGGCTTTTAGCACCAGCTAATTTGCCTGGCCTAATTTTGTATATGTTCCCATTTATATTCGTGGTCAGTATCTATTGTAGTTACAGGCTTTTTGATATAAAAGGCACCTCATTCTTTTCTTAATTTTATTGAGACTTAATACAGCTTCTTGTATGTCAGCAAGATGAGGCTAGAGAATTGGAAATATTTTTCCTTCTGAAAATTAATATCTCAGTGGCTCTACCCATCATTAACTTTGGTCACTTCTTTAGTACCTACAAAGTCTTTTGGGGTCAAGTCCTCTGGCTAGGACTGACTGAAATACAGCATTCCCTCTGCTTTGAGAAGCCCAGCACCAGTGCTAGCTCCAAAGTCTAAGGCAAATCTTGCAAATGTCCTGTCGTGAAAAACATCCAATTCTCTGAAATGTTTTTGTTGGTGATGCATTAACCTCCTTCTTCTGAAAGTTGATTTTATCACAAAATTAAGCCAAAAGTTTACAAATCCCTCAAACCCAGAAATTTGGGGAGTGAGGAAAAAACCCCAGAACTCCTGGCACATGATGTTTCTAAAAGAAAAGGTAGCAGGGATGCCCAAGCTGCGGCAGCCTGTGTGTTGCACAGCTCCACAGCTGCACTCCCTCACTGTAGTCCCATCTGGAGCGCTCTCAAGCTCCCGTGTGCTCCTGTGTGCTGCTGCAGCACCAGCGCTGCCTGCTTTTCCAGATGCTGAGTTTCCCGACACAGAGCCTGGAAGCCCAGCTTTGCTAGCAAAGCCTGAAGAAAACAGGATTCCGATGCAGTAAGCCCTCTCGGACTCCATGCCCACGGACCCACTGCGATGTGTTGGAAGTTTACATGGCATCTCTGACAAAATGTTTGGATTCAGCAAAAGAGCATCTTCTACTGAAATCGTGTATTGCCTGAAAATTTCTGACCAGTTCTGCACTGATTGCTCTAGGATGTGGGGAACAATTCAATGAATACCAGAAAGTCATGGAGCATCTTCTATGTCGGAAGCTGACTGCCCTTGTAGTGCTCGGGAACTGGAACAGCCTTTGCTGTGTTTTCTGAGAATGTCTTTTATTGAGGTTTAGCTAACAGAGCTCACTGTGTGACCAGGGCAGGTTAAGAGCCCGCAGCTGAGTAGTTGTTGCAGCTCTACTGATGGATGGTGAAGCACAGAGCTGCTGCAATTCATTTGCCCTTGACTGCACAACCATCTCTTGAGCACTAGGCTGGCTTACAGTCCCCTTCCACTGTGCAATAAGCTGTACTCTTGCAATGTACCTGGTCTATTGCTTGTAAAGACTCTGATGGTTGAGCAGAGAAAGCATGTTTGAACATGGCCATGAGTATTATACAGATGGTGTAATACTACCCCACAGGGCCATGCTCTAGCCGTTAAGGTTGAGTATCTCCATGCACTGTTTGCACCTGAAACATTTGCTCCAGTCTCTTGCAACCCCCAAAGGACTGGAAACTCCAGAGCAGCACTTATTCTTTCATTCTTTGCTTTTCTTTCCTCTCTTGATTGCCACTCACTGCATGGGGCAGACACATGCATACAGATTGCTGCACCCCTCAGCAGCCATCCATTTGGAAATGTGGGTCCCAGGGCTCAGTGATGCTCCACACCTGCAGGTCTCAGGCTTTGCAGGGCAGAACCTAAGACACTTGTTAAGCTGATTATTCAGTGTTACTGTCACTTTTCGTTCTTCAAAGGAGTGAGATCAGAAACCACTTTAGCAGACACTTGTCTCCCAACAACCAACTTCATGAATCACTTCCAAGCCTGCTGAATGTCAGCAATGTGAACAGGAGCTGTAACACTTGGGACTGCTCTTGCAGAGGAGCTTTCCCCCACACAAGTTTTGGCCTCCATACAAGATTAGGGGTGATTTTTAGGAGGTGGTGATATACAGGATGTCAGAGTAAATGCTGTAATGGTCTGCTGCAGGCTTGAACTGCATAAATTCCACAAAGGGGAGAAGTAATACAAGTGTCATTCCTCTAGCAGGGGCCACAGCTTACGAAGGGTGGTGGATTTGTCCTGCCTGTGACCAGGAAACCTCCATTAGAAGAAAACAAGGAATAGGTCTTGATTAGGTGGAGTTGCCTCTAGGCTTGAAAAGGCAAGTACCACTCCTGAGTGACTAGCACTTAATGTGGCTTAGCTGTGCTGTCTCATAGGCCATGGCTCTGGGCAACTGCCCTGGTCACTTGTCCCTAAAACTGCCTTGGGAGGCTTTCCACAGTTAGCAATCTGTTTTAATCCCTAGAGAGATTATTTACTCTCATACTTCAGCTCTTACAGCTGAGCCTGTGCTTGGCCTTCATTTCAGATCTGCCCAAGTGCTCGCTGTAACAGCTGCCTTGTTGGAGGTGAATTTTCAGCTGTGCCAGGAGAGGTTTGCAAGGAAGTTTGTGTTATACTTAGTCATGCTGCTTGGTTCCAGTGATGTTATTTGTCCCACAAGACCACAAATGCACAAATCACTTACAAATGTATAAAAACCCCCAAACCACTGAGGACCAAGCAGAAACACTCTTTTACAAGCCACTGATTGCTCCAAGGGTCTCTGGCATTGAAAGCCTGCCATTTGTTGGCCTTCTGTAACCAAATACACAAACTATGTCTCTCAGGTGGCAGGGGGAGTTTTTTTCCAAATCTAAGTGCTGTTGCCAAGAGTATGTTAGAGCAGTAGAAAATAAGTATTTGTTTAAAGAGGGATTACACTTTCCAACTCAGAAATGTGTAAGGTTTTTCAAACTGATTGCAACTCTTTCTTTCTCTGGAGACAAGTGTGTTGTCTAGCTGTAAACTGAAGCAGAAGGAAATTGAAGTAAGGGGTCTTTGATGATATTTGAACAATGTTTTTAGAATGCCCTCAGACAGGCAGAAAATATGTCACTGCAAGGAATGGTCAGGGCTCACTGGCTCTGGAAAATCCTGCTTCCCCACTGGGAACCCCGACCTGCTGCCTGGCATGGGGGACATGCCACACCAGCTGATTTTTCTGTGATAGGTGTGGGTGCTTATAGCAACAGAAAGTAAGTTTGTATAACAGGTGCAGGGTTGCAAAAGGCAGATTGCTCAGCTCATTTTATATATGTGAAGGGCCATATACTGAGTATGAATCTAATATTTCTGTGCTCCAAATTCCGTTAACTAAAATTTTATGTCTTTTATTTCTCTAGTACAAATAACTGCAAACTGTGATTATTCTTGCTCCCACGGTGAAGCTGTGCTCCCAGTTCCCAGCACAGCAAAGCAGTGAGGGGGGAGTGGGAAACGCATGATCATACAGGACTAGGATGAGGAGTCGCTGTGTGATGAGAGCAGAGCAGAAAATTTCTCCTGTGTTTAAATGAGTGGAAGTACTCTAATGGGAAGAGTTTGGGATAGCTGGTGTCATGTGCAGGAAGAAGTGTGAGGGTGGAAAATATCTTGTGTGAGAGCATGGAGGGAAGGAGAATAATCTCTCCTGTGTGATGAAGTGAGAGCAGGGTCATGTTTGGTGGCATGGGCACCCCTGGGTGTGAGGGAGGTCTCATGCAGTGAAGCTAGCCCTCTGCTAAAGTAAAAACATTTGGAAGGGAAACCTGCAGGTCAGTCTGTTTGACCTCCAGAAGTGGCACAAAGAAATACTAGTTTGGTCCCCTTCATGTGTGGTGACATCTTTCTGTGCTGGGGGACACACAATCCTGGACATCTTTAACATCCCCGGGTGTGATAGAGACACAGGTAACATGTTTATCGAAGGATCTGTCTTTTGCATGTTGTACACCCATGTATCTATTTCAGGGTAGAGCAGCTTCATTTAAACTGCCTGGAAAGATTAAATTATATTATTCTCTTAACATGACAAGAGGGTGACAGACTCCGGTTTCACCACACAATGGTACACAGCGAAGCGGAACTTGGAACATGTACCTGCTCCCTCCCAGGGAGGAGCATATCGATTGAAGAGCTGTGTAGTGCATTAGAAGGACGAGAAAGCGTGGATTAATTTCGACTGTCTCATGTAAAACACTAACATCTCCTTCTTGAGCTAAATCACAAAGGGGAGTTCTGGGCTTGTCAGGTGTCAGCGCAGGCAGAGCAAGGGACTCCACAGCGCTGAGGGGGACAGAAGACCAGCAGAGGAACAGTTTTAGGTTTTATCATCTTTGTTTTGTTGTCAGCTTCTGACCTCGCAACAAATAAATGCAACTTTGCATAGACTGAACAAAATAATCTATCTTATTTTCCAGACGGGAGCAAGAACAGTCCCTTGTTTGGGGACTAGCTGAGGGAATTAACAGAATTTCACTTTCCAGATCTTGTCCCTGCCCTTTGGCAGATCTGCATAGGTAAACTTTGATTTTGATGGAAGTCTGGCACAGATCATCTCTGGGCCTCCTTTTCTTGTTTGCAAAACATCTTTTCCCTACCTTACAGGAGTGTTGTGACAATTCATGCGTTAAAGATCATGAGATGCTCAGATATGGGGGTAATTCATACAGGTGACTTAGACAAAGATAGACTGCTTTGCAGTGCATTAGACAAGGTAAGCCAGGCACATTTGATTAAAAGACAGTTAGATGGACATTCAGTGGTTGGTAACGTAAACATCAAAGCTCTGGTAGAAATATGTATTTGGCTTGCAAATCTGTCTGTTCTCCTCAGTTTTGGCAGGACCTTTAAAGCCTTCAAGCTTTTCTCTAATAACATGGTAAAGTGTCTCCAGTGCAAGTTTTCACATGTGCTGCAGAAATATTTATTGTACTAGGAAGAAACCGTGGAGCTGTGCTGATGGCTTAAGCTCCTGAAGGCATCCGTGCACTGGGAAAATCAGGCACTAAGTTAGCTCTGACAGTAAATCCTGCAGATTCGCACAGCTAATATCAGACGTCCTGTAGACCTTCTTATATCCTCTCTTGCTTACTGCTTACAGTTCCTTATGGTACAGGAATGCCAATGGCTGGCTCAGACACAGTGACTTTGATGCTGGAATAGGTTCTTGCTCAGCACTGAAGGGAGCCAGTTGCTCCAGGATGCTCTCTCAATTAGCTGTTTGACTTGCTCTCAGGAGGAGGTGGGGATTTGTCAGGAGGGATGATAGCATTGCTGCTTCTTTCACACCCAGCTTTAACCAGCTTCTTGGGAACACCAGACCTCTGTATGCTTTCTCCCAGGTGAACACATCAGGGTCTGACTGTTCTGCACAATAATCGTAAACCTCCAGAGCTTGGAGCATGAAGCATTTAGGAATAATGAGACCTCTTTTTGTATTTCCTTACACTGCGTCACAACATGACATCAGGGGAATTCTGCTGAAAAACTGACATCACAAGACTGCTTCGCAACTACTGGCTTGACTAAGTAGCTACCATTGGTATATGTGAAAGCCAGTTTGTCTCGGAAGGTTGAATTCCTAAATACTCAAATCATACACACAACTGCTTACACAAAGCATTAGTTATGCTTAGTTCACTAACAAGATTTATGTGTGCGCTGTGCTAGAGGCAGTGAGACCATACTGTGCAACAAATGCTGTTCTCTGACAATGGCGACTCGCGCTCTAGGTTAGATACTGGTAATTTATCACAAAGGCTTGACAAGTTTAACAATACATCAGGTAGATTTACTCTCACTTTGAGCTTAATGTTCCTCATTCTCTTATGTTCTAGAAATGATCCTTCAGTGAGGTCCGGAGGCTGGGAAGCTGGCTTAGAGGTGTAATGGGACTCACTTGTGGCTATCATCAAATCTAAAATTGTTCCTTTGAATATTGTCTGCAGCCTTTAAGATGCAGACTGCAAGACTTTAATGCCGCCAAAGGGTTTTTCTCGGTAGAGAAAAATCTTCCTCTTGATATTCAGCAGTTTCTTTAGGGGGTTGTTTGGTCTCTAGACATGAGAAAATCCTGGCAATTTTGATCATTTGAAGAGAATGAGTAATGCGTAGTGCTTAGTGCAGTGTGTCACTCTTCAAATCACTGATTATGCTTTATTTTCTATTATGTTGAATGGAGTGATTCTATTATGGACTATCATTTTCTCTTTTTGCTGCGGTTTATTTCAAGGATTCCTGCTGAAGCCCTATCTACAGAACATTTCTAGATTACAATTGACTATCTAAGACTGTTTCAGGAATACTTAATGGGCCAACTCAAATTAGCCAATCTGAAGAAGTGAATTTTGGCCTTGAGAGCTCTCTGAACACATGCCATTCTGCAAGGAAAGGGAAAAGGCTGTCTGCTGTCAGAATTTCAGTAGGTGTCAGTGTGGATTTTAAGCTGCATGCTCAGCCTGAGTATTTATGTCCTTTTCTTTGTGAATTTACCACAGGCCTGTTCTCAGTTATCAGCCCTTGTTTCAATTTAACCTCCTCTTCCCACACTCTGATCAAAGATTGCTGGTGATAGATGGTCACTAACATAGATAACTGAGCCAGGACTGAGAGGGGTCTTTTGCTCCTGTGGTCACAAGTCTCCACAAAACCATGACCCAAATATTCTGCCTGTGTTGCTGGGGACTGTAACAGAGGCACACATCTGGCTGAGGCACAGTGTGAGATACTTCACATCCATCCTGATGCAACCTTCAACATCCTTATCTGGCAGGAATTGCTAAGCCTGCATGGGAAGGTCAAAAGAGCTCATCTCATTCAGCCCATCAACATTTGGGCCTAACTCCGATTGCTGTCAAGAGTACATCAAAGGTAAACACAAGAACAAATAGACAAATAATGGCCAGGAAAGGTAGGCTGCCAGGGAGAGGCTGTCTAATCTTCAGGGAATGACATTCAGTAACAGCCTTCAGGGAGAATGTTGTGATGGTTGAGAGCAAACACTGAGCAAGGTAGAAGGCAGCAAGCGGTCAGTTTATGGCAGTTTATTCCAGATTTTGGGCAGTGTTTCAGCACATTTCTCATTTGATTGGCTTATCTGTCTCTAATTACTACATTTTCAAAACTTATGTGACATATACTGTCAGGAAACACACTGCTTATTGATGGGAGTGAACTCCCAAGCATACTCTTCAAGCTACAGAATTATCTACTTTATTGTATTCTTCCTCTTTAGCTTGAGGAAATTATAAAAAGGAAAAGAGCAGAATTATAGGCTGAAGGCATATCTTTTCCCCCAAAACTCTTCTTTCTCTAGTTATTAAATCTTGCAAAGGTTTTAATTTCATAAACTGAGGTGGATACAGAGGCACTGATCCAATAAGTTGTCTTTCAGGGATCATTATTAATAAAATATCAGGGAGTAATTTAATTTTCCTTCCACGTCGTTTTATTTTTTCTTCTGACTCTTTGAGAAAAATCATTCCTGTGTATGTAAGTCACAGCTGAAGTGTGCACTGAGCATTCAGGGACTGGGGGAGAAAAATGTCAAAGTGGACTCAAGCCTTTCTCAGCTATTTTCTAGGTGGTCTTTATTTGAGTGGCATTTATCAAGTACAGAGAGCACCAGGAAGACTGATATCTGTTACAGAGCAATGCAGAAGTCCTCAAGAAATTAGGACAGCAACTACAGAAAGCAAGGCACATCGTGGCCAGGGCTCTTTATATAAGTTTCTTACCCCTGCATAAGAGTGTGGGTTAGGCTAGGGGACCACTAAGGTCTGCATAAACCTCTGAAGCTCCACCTTACAGCTTTCCACCATGAGAGTGTATCTAACCAGCAGCCTTGGGATGTGCTTCCCCCCCTCACTGCTGGCCAGAGCTGCTGAGCATTTGTTAACTGATGCCTTTTGCTCCGGAGATGGTGGATTTCAGGATTGGTTTTAGCACTGCATCCCCTTTTTAGGGAAGTGTATAACGAGCCATTTCAGTATGGATAATGCTTGCAGGATGTGAAGCACGAGCTTTTTTGTTTGTTTATTTGCTTGTTTAAATGAAGATGGAGTTAAGTGCATGCTTAAGTGATTTCCTGGTGGAGGATCCAAGTTAGAACTTTGTGATGATAATTAAGGGACCATTAGCAAAAAAAAAAGAAAAAAAGAAAAAAAAAGAAAAAGGTTAGCTCATATTTGATAGCAGCCCAGAGAAGAATGTGAGTGCCCCTCTTACTATTAAAATATTCCAGTGCATTCCCCTGGTCATGCTTTCATCGGGAAATAGCACTTCACAGAGAGGCCTCAATACGTGTACCTGTAAAATCTCTTGTGTGTTTGATGTTGGCACTTCTCTGAAGATTTATTTTTCCAACGCAAGCCTGAGTCAGTAACAGACAGCTCAGAGGAAAGGCTGGGCTCCAGGAACAAATACAGCTTTCGTCTCCTCTCTTTGAGGGCTTTGGATCGCAAAGAGAAATGTAACCTGGCTGTTCGGTGTGTTTCTGTTCTGTGTTCAAAAGTCTGATGTGGAGGAGACCAAGAGCTGGTAATCGGTATTGAGTTAATTCCTGCCTTCATCGTTGCTGCCTTGCAAACTTCAAAGCAGAAAAGCTACTCTCTTTACACCTACAAGCATAATTTCCAGAGCTGAAGCAGGGTAATTTTCACATGCAAATTCAAGAGCGAGCCTGCCTTATCTGAGCGGGTGGACATGCTGTTTAATGGGACAACAGCACCTCTCCTTTTCTTCCCAGAAGGGGAGCAAGGCAGCAGAAATAAAAGGTTTTCTTTTGCTGTTGTTTTAGAGGAAAAGATGTGTACTTTCACAAAAGGGGAAAATGCCACCTTGTGCTTTGTTTTTATGCTTTGAGTTGTGTTGAATGCTGGAAAAAATAGAATTCAGTTTACCATCTAGAGCTTTATATTACATTTTTCATGAGCTGTTGGAAGCATAATGCAGAAATCAAAGACTTGGCAAAGGAACAGGTCAGCTTTACAATCCCCCTTGTTCTCAGGCATTTGAAATACACAGATTTGTGGACATTAATCCTAACATTATTAATGTACTGGGAAAACAGGGAGCAAATTTATAGTATTTACAGTTCTCACTGTTGGTTTTTTTCGTATTCTCTTTGGGACAGTAATTTCCCTCATTTGTTATTTCAAAAGCTGCCTTCTTCATCTTGAATATTGGTGGGCTTTTTCATTGACTGTAACAGCAGAATTATTGGGAAGGAAAGTTATTCAAAGCAGAGGAGAGTGAGCGCCAGGGGACCAGGCAGGATAATAACTGCTGGTATGATTTAGGCAGGTCACTTTGCAAGCTTAGGTACTCCTGCTAAGTCAACTCAGAAATGACCTGAGGGTTTGAGTTGCTCGGCTTCTGAAAACAGCTGTAGCTTGATTATTTTTTCTTTTTTTTTTTTTTTTTTTTTTTTTTCAGTTCCGCAAAGCAGGCTGTAGTTTTTCAGTGCAGAAATGTGGCTCCCATGCTTCCTTTGCTTCATAACCATATTTGAGTCTGCCTCTGGCTGGGGCAGATTGGTGAAGCGGGCACATCTAGCAGGTTTGCAAGGATAGCCTCAGGTGTCCATTGGCCCTCAAGCATAAGCCTTTGTGCAGGATGCTATGTATAAACATATAAATAGCTGAAGCTCATAAATACTTGGAAAGTTGCATTTTCACAGCAGAGTGAAAATATGCAGGTTGTCAGGTGTGTGTGCAGTTTTTCAACATGCTCAGGAAAAAACCTCATCCCAATGCAGAGTGGTTTTGGGTGAGGGCAGTACTTTTCATTGGATTGACTATTACTGAGGCTTGCTCTTCTCAAACAGCATGCAGGAAGCATGTTGCTGTTCCCTCATCCAGGCACACAGGCCAGTGTGGGTTGGCTGTCATCTCCCTGCACCCCACAATGTCTCCCCCAGCTCTCTGGGAGAGAAATGGCCGATGACCTCTGCAGAAACTGAGGACTTCATTGTTAATTGCTATGGACTCTAAGTCTGATTAAAATCAGCCTTTATTAAATTAAATAAGCTCCATCTGTTAATAGTGTGTGTGCCCTTCCACTGGAGACAGAGAAAGCAAATCAAAGGGAACATCTTTCAGATGATATTCTTGTTTCAGTTAAGGTGCAGAATAGAGAAGCAGCTCAGTCCTTGAAGTCTAAGCCAGATCACCCCAAGTCTCCTGACTCTAATGAGCCAAACCCAAACCCCAGTTCCAGCAGTTGTGTGAAGTGGGAACGGGGATAAAAATCCAGATTCAAGGGAATGAATTTCAATGGTTTGGGCCCCACTCTTCAGCGCTGACGATAAATGTGAGCCAGGAACTGGCCTGAAATCATACTATGTGTGAAATAGACTTATGGTTCCATTCTCATTCTTCTTTTAAAGAATTAAATGTGTTGGGATGACATTTCTCCTGGGGTTTTCTGATACCTCTGTGGGAATCTTAGTGTCAAGACAGATGTAATTTGGCTGGACACTTTACTCCCCTGATTTTGTTCTGCTTTTTCATGCCCCTCAGATCTGAAAGTCAATGAAGTACAGAGGACTTGCCACTTGTGTTTGCATGTATGCATCTGCCTTCCCACTTGATATGCAAGCAAAATGATGCAGAACTGAAATCTAAGTATGGAGGAACCGTTAGTAACAGAAAACTGAAGGAGAGGAGCTTGGCAGAATTACAACAGGGCTGATATAAGATAATAATGCCTGTGCTCCAAATCTCCCTTCCCTTCCTGAAACAGCTTGTTGGGGTATTTGGATTCTGGGTGTGAAAGGGTTACTTGACACCGTTTACAAATCAGCCCAGATGACTTGCTGATATGAATGACCCCTGGGCATCTTTCCAATAGACATGATATGCTAAACAACCTTTGGATGGATAAAAGAGAGCTCTGGAGAGAAAGAGGCATCTCTGGGTCAGTGATGCTGTCACATACCTTCTGTCATCTTGCTTTTTGTGGCAGTGGGCAAGCAACATGGTAACTGTGTAATGCATGGATGAGGAAGGCAACGCAATATCCATATGGTACCTGGGGCAGTCCATGGTCACGAGGGATGCTGTGGCCTTTGGTGGACCTGTGTGGAAGAAGAAGCCTGAGGAACCAGAAGGCATCTGACTCCCACATGAGAACTTTGAGCAGATGCTATGTGCTTAGGTACAAAGTGAGAGGGAAGTGCATCTTACCTGATGTCAGAACAGGATATTCCCTGCAATCATGCACCATCCCCTATCCTACCACAGTTTTCAGGGAGCTGGTTTTTTTCTCTTTAAATTGCAGATTGTGTTCATGCTTTTGTTTTTCATGGGGATCAACTCAACTCTGTACATGTGCTCCAAATCCAGCTCACGTCTAGAGGTTGGAGAATCACAGAAACTCCATTTAATGAAATGTGCATTTGAAAAATCCTGCTTCCATTGAAGTCAGTGATAAAACTCCCACTGATTTCATGTAGGCAGAGTTTTTTTCCAAAGTCACCAGGCAATATGGTAGAGTCTCTTTGATTTGTTGATTGAAAGTTGAGGCTCTATAAAGGCAGTGGTCCTTCCCATATTTAGCTATGTTGAAATTATCACAAGGAGATCCTTTTATGAAGTATGCTATACTGTGTTCCATGGCCTTGATCATGTGAGCAAAAATGAATTTTTATGTATAAGTAGCAAAAGTAAACATTAAATAATATTTTGAGGAGATTTATTTTAGGATTGAGAAGAAAATGCAAAAAGTTTATTGTATATTCTGTCTCAGCAAGAGGAGAGCAACTTTTCTTACAGTGACCTAAAGAGCGTATAACAAAGATAAAAGGATGTAATTAAGAAAAAGTTGAACTTAGGCTGAACTTTTCACCAGATACTGGAATATTGTCCCAAAGGATGTGGTGGATGCCTCACTGCCTGAGTCACAATAATGCTAGACTTAACTTCTGTTCACTACAAAATGTACAGTAGTGGATAGGAATATTACTGTTCCTCCAAGGGACGGATTCTCTAACCTCACTGGTCTTTTTCCTGCTCATTTCTGTGATAGTGTCTGGCCTGTTTTGACAATTCCCTTATCAGAGAACAGCCCTGTCGTGCCTGTCGGGTCTTCCAAATCAGTAAGACTTGGAGAGATATGACTACTATTAACTCGTGCCTGGTTTTATATCAAACCTTTCTACCATCTACATGAAAAAATTTTCTGGCTAAAGTAAGACTTCTACAGCCAAGCAAACTTCTTTGGCAGTGTATTTAGGATGAAAACTGATTGCTTTTAACAGGTTAGCACTCCTGAAGAAGACCTGTGGTCTTGGAAGATGCACACCTCAAATCAAGACTAATAATAATGTTTAAAGGCTTGGACAGAGCACTCACTGGCTGATCAGAGAAGAATCCACAAGTGTAGTATGCAGTAACCAAAAAAGCCGAGCGTCAGAAGCAAGCAATGTGTTCATACAGTATAGAAACTGCAAACTATGGGAAAACAAGGGAGGAACCTTTCCCCATCACAATTTAGAAACAGCCAAAATATGGGCTCATCCTTATACTAGATAACTGCTGCTGTGTGTCCACAGAGTAAAGAGGACCTTCTTCATCTAAATGGGCTGTGGGCTTGACCAGGTTTAACAAAAGAAGTCTGTGGAAAAATTAGGCAAGAAAGGGAATCCCCTCAAAATCAAAGGAGAGGACTGTGGGATGTTCATTGTCAGATCAAGTCAGCCTAAAATCTGTCTCACCAGCAGCAGAAATTATGTCAAGTTATTTTGAAAGGACTTGAGCCCAACCCACCATTATCCTGAAAAACCTAATCAATCCTACTGACTCTTGTGGTTATCGCATACATGCCTTCTAATAATCATCTGTTGTACTGCGTGGCAATGCGACTTCATCACTGTCATAGGGCCTTTGAAATTAAGGGATTTTTTTTAACCGAGTGATTAGTGAGTGTGATCTAACTCCACTGGGTGCTCCAAAAATCCCAACCAATGCAGAAATACTTCTTTTGATTGCTGTCTTTGTTGCCATGCCTATATTCTAGCTTAGTGGATTCAGAGCTTCAGTCATGCGTGTAAAATGTCATGCCTGAGATATCCCTCTCTATTTTAATTTTTCTTTAACCTCACTGAGGTTTGCTGAAAGAGATAATTCATCAGTTTCCCATACCTGTGAGGGAAGACTTGGCTGTTGGCAGACCAATGCTGGGGAAGACACCAGAAGCAGTGAGATTTGGGGAGAAAAAGGGGAACCAATCCTAGTCTTCTTTGAGCAAGGAGCCAGGCTTGACCAGCAGTTGGCCTTGGATAGATGGGCAAACTATATTTCTGAGGAGTTTGAGAAAGGTAATTTATCCCTGGGGGGCTTTTGGATATTTGCTTGCAATTACATTTGTTTTAGTGAAGTGAACAGAATTTGCTCTTTGGATTTTCATTTCCGTGCCCAGAGTTTAGAGTTGCAGGTACCACCTGTTAACACTATGCAAACAAAATATAATTGACTCCCGCAGGAATCCCTCTGAAAGGCGGCACCTTGGGATTAAAGTTGCAGAGCCATCTATCTAAAATGATGTGGCAGATTTAATTAACGTGTCTAAAAATACACAGGCTGCAATCAAGCCTTTGCTTCTGCCCGTGTCTGTTCCCTGAAGGGGAATGCACATAATTTTCAAAATCTTGGGTTCTGTCAGCCACCTGTGAGTTGAATTTATTGATGCATGAGATTATCATAAAATTAATTTGGACACTGCTGAATTATGAGGTTGAAAACAGGTTGAGAAGTAGTTTCTCACCCAGTTTAAGCAATATGCTGTCAATAATGTTCTTTCAAGCCCATATGTAGAGCATTACTAGACAGCTACAGTTACAAACTGTAAATGCATGGAGATTGGATGCATATAGCCCCTTGTGGCAGAGAAAGATCTCCGTAGTGTGGTAGCGGGAATGATTTGGAATGACTTGAATCTGAGCGGCAGATAACTACAGACATCAAATACATTTCACTACTTGCCACTCAGGAGACAGATCTTTGCTACAGAGTCAGAAAATGGCATAGCACCGAAACAGCTGAGGAGCCTTCAGTAAATATGTCTATCTGTCTATCCATCGCTTGGGATTTCAGGCTTTATATCCGCTTTTTAATTAAAAGAACTTGTTTTTGTTAAAGCAGTAGTGGGCAGCAATGAAATGCAGTTTGCTCAGACTGCAGTAAAGATGTTAAGGGAAAAGAACAAATAACATTTCTTGTAGTGCTAACATGGTTCACACAGAAATTGCTCCCAGTAAGCCTTCTTGTGCTGGCAGGTTTTGGCATTGCTTTTTGTCAGTTGTTCACAAAGGTCCTCCTAGGCTTTAGGGTGGAATAGAGGGCCTGAAGTTAGATGCCCACGGTCTGGCCGAATGAAGCCATATTAATGGCTTCACTCACAAGCCCCCATGGGAGAGTTCAGGTTAAGTTCATCTCTGGTAGAGCTCCAATGAGGTCAGCGAAACTGTCCCAGAGCATTGACCTAACTAACCTAACCAGCAGTAATACTCCTTGGAACTGAAATAATACTCTTCATCCAGAAATTTCAGACTCTGTAGAAACACGTGCATGGGAATGGAGTGGGGAAACAGTGCAAACCTGACATCCTTGGTCAAATTTTAAAAAATCACCCGGCTTGCTGCACACACAGTCCTGTGTGAAAAGATGCAGCTCTGCTGAGAAGGGACTTAAGGGAATTCAGGTTTTGGAGCTTGTAACTTGGGCTTTCGGCAGAGCCAAGTAGATATTGCCTGTTACGCTTAATTCATGTTTCAAGTTTGTCTTACAATCTAGAGAATGATAAAAGCACTCTTGAGAAGCTGAAAATTGGGATCTGCTGGATTCCAATGCCTGTGACTCTTGGAAGAAGGGCTGTAGTGCATAGACCTTATTTCAGTCTCGTTGTGATGGCTGCCTCAACTGCCTGCTGATTATCTGCCTTCATTAGCACAGCAGATGGCTGTCAGTATCCTGGTAACTCAAGTGGCCTCCCCAGCCATTTTTATAACTACACTTCAGGGAATAGATGTAGGTGCCAAGGTGACTGTTCCAGTTTTAAAGCCCAGTAAGATAAGATGATTGAGAAAGCTTTAAATAAAAGCTAACCTGTGGAAATCCCTTGACAAATCATCCGTTGTGAACTTTTACTTCGTCTTACATTGCCTTAATCTCTTCTATCAGACAGGCTAAAGAAAGTCCAAGGGTACAAGAGAACTATTTTAATTTAGACCATCACCCTCATCCACATTAACAGCTGGGGCTGTTTGCAAAGGCCTTCTGCACGTGGGATAGCATGTGTTGGAGGGCTAAAACCTGGGGTTCCTTCAAAGTGGAGTGAAAATATAAAATAAAAGTGAGAAACTGTAAAATATTTCCTCTGATAAATAAAGGAAGGAGCAGAGAAAAACTGTTGTGCAATGCAAAATGCAAATTCATGTCTCTACCGTTGGACTTCTTTGCCATCAGCAAAGGCCTATGCTAAACTTTAGGAGTACATTTATGTCTGTACCATTGCCAGTAATTGTTTTGTTTTGTATTTCTGATAGCAGTAGAATTGTAGGGGTATTTTAGTGTGCCTGCAAGTATGTGAACTAATCTAATGAAGTCCAGTGGGCTGCTCACATGCCCCGTTAGCAGATCAGGGCTGTACAGTCAGTGTTGTGAGGCTTAATGACTTTGCACAATGTTAAATTGTGCATCCTCTTGGAGAGAGGGTTCTGGCTTTTTTTCAAGATCTATAAATACTCTGGAAGTCGGCCTGATTTCTTGTTGAAGGACTGTGGGCACGGTGCAGGCTGGGGGTGTGTACACGTGTGCTCTGCAGGGAACTCTTTGCCTGGTACAGGGCCTGCAGTCAGCTGGTCTCCTTTTCTAAAGAGGTGGTAGAAAACACCACAGAGAGAAACAGGCAGTCCCCCCATACAGGATGGCTTTATTTACTTTCAAATACCTTACAAAAATGTCAGGAGGCCACTTAATAGCTTTTCTCTTCCCCAGTGGGTGTCCTTCCCTTGGGGGGTGGGGGTGGGGGCAGGGAAATATCCAGGCCTGGGTCTTTTGGAGGAGGACTGGGAATGTGAAGATGAGGAAAATATCCAGGATCATGACTAACAGTTAGGGAGAGTTGTGAGATGTAACAGCCCTCATGTCACTGAATCTGCCTGGGAATGCACAGAGAAACACATGGGGGACTATGAAGCTCTGCAGAGTGATGCGATATGACAGAAGTAGGCCTTGAACATGGGATTTACCTACTGCAGTTGTGAAAGAAAGAAATTATTACTGCAGCCTCCAGGAAATGCACTTTATTAATTTTACTGCTTTTTACCCACAAGTAGGGGACTGAGAGCAAGAGCACAGCTGATGGCTGGTTATCGGCCTGGCAGCCATCCGTTGGCTGTGGGTCTGTCTGCAGGACAGGAGGCACTAGGAACTGCACCAGGGCTACCACCAGCTCCAATGAATAAGTTTTCAAAATTGTTTTTATAGCAGACACTGGATAAGTCTTTTGGACTCCAAAGTAAATTCTTCTTCTGGAACTTCTCAGTGGATTTTTATTAGAACTGGCTGAGGCTGGAGGAAACAGCCCCTCTGACGTCAGAGGCTTTATATCGGGCTGTTTCCATTTTTACGCTGTGCTCCTCTGGGCATTTTAGGCATTTCCGCTACATAGCAGATCCGCCTGGAACTGCTTCATTCCGTTCTGCTCTGATTTAAAGCAGATAAAAGTTCTTGCCTGTTGCCAATTACTAGAACGTGTTTCGGTCTGATTTCAGGTATCATTTGGAGTTTATGTCAGTGGATATTTAGTTCTTTGGAGCGCAAACCTTGGGCAGACCAGGTTTCCCATAAATAAGAGAGCAAAGATGCTGAGCCTAGTCGGTTGCTGGAGATATACGATCACACTCCCTCTCCCTGTGTGTCGTAAAATGTGTGGTGTTGCATCTGCTGGCTCCTGGCCAGGTGTTTGAATCTGTTTAGCTGTGGCTAGACTTGTTGCATGTGTTCTTCATTCATCACAAGCCATGTCTGAACTTGGCAAGTGCTGCCTAGGCCATGGGTGGCAGCTCTGCCAGGTGAGCCATTAGTGGCTGGTCTCGGCTGGAAGTCTTCTTCCGGCAGATCTTGAATGCAATTCAACCGTGCTAAACAGCAAACCGCAGCTACGCTCATGTGCATGCAGTAGTGGAAACAGTTTGACACGCAAATCAGAAATGTCACTTCATTTAGCCAACGACTCTTGGCTGAGAAAGACCTGGACTTGTGCTCGGACCTGCAAGAGACCAGATGGCTAATGCGGTCATCAGCCATTGCACCGTAATCCCACAACAAAATTTGGCTTTCCACAGAGGTCTGTGAACAGGAGTGAAATGTAGAATGTTAAATACAAAGCAAAGCAGAACCACTCCATTATAACCTGCAGTGATGGGAATTCAGTGCTGCTTTTAAGCAGCAGGGTTCTTAACTCCAGGCTTTTTCTATTTGGTTTTATTTCCCAAACCCTGCATTATCTTGTTAGGAGAGACATTATTTCCCTTTGGTAATTTCTCTTCCTTTCCTCAACTCTCCTGCATTTTTTAAGCTCGCAGTGGGGAGATTAAAATTTATAGTTGTTGGAGCTCTCTCTTTATTTTCCCCCTTTCCTAATTCTTCAACTCATCATGTTAAAATAGCACTAATTAAATCTGTTCTCGCTTAAAATGCAGTCCTGCCTTCAGTAGGCAAAATTACATCTGGAGTCTCCTGAATCGGTCTAACCTTGGCAGTATTTCAACAGAAATCAGTGGCACTATGCTGGGGTAAGATTGGTGTCGATAGACCAGAGTCAGGCCTCTGGTTATTTGAGTTACACGCAGTCAGTATGCTACTATCTGTCAGAGTTCGTTAGCTTACATGCGAGGTTATGTGAGCACAAGTACATTGCTCGTGTGGGTCAACTCGGGCTCAACACCAGATCAGCCAGCTAGGAGAGGGAATTGCAAGGAGCTGTTCAGATCCTCTGCACTGCTCTGCTGTTTTGGAGAGGGTTTATTAGCCTGGGAGTAGTGTCCAGCCCACAGTGGCTGTGTGCTGCACCCACATGAGAAAGTCTGTGGAAGTAATAGAGGAAAGACACTGTCAGAGCTGGCAGCTAGTGTCCTTGTATTATTGCTTTTTGCTCTCAGGTTTATTCCAACCTTTCAATACCTACATAATGAAAAATTGCTGGTAGATTCCTGTGCAAGCCTTTGGCTGGTGTGCATTAGGAGAGTGGGGAGCACTTCTCAGATCAAGTCTCTAGTGTGGACATCTCCTTGGAGGTAATATCCCAGCCACCTGAATTCAACACGTGCTTCCAGCTGGCTGTGGCACTTTTTCTCACGATCTGTCCTGGACTCTTGTGTTTCTGTACACAGCTGTCTTTCAGAAGTGGCTGGATTTAATGGCATGGGAATTTCTTTCTCCTGCCAGAGATTTTGGTACCAGTCTTTGCATTCCTTTCCAAAAGAAGAGTCAGAGACTTTGCAAAGTCCACATGAGACTTTTCTGTTGCAATCGACCCATGGTATAGCAGCAATCTCAAATGCTGAGATAGATATGTAGTTAGTAAATAGCTTTGAGAATTCTTTGGAATAAAAGATACGTATACTGTATAAATGTAAGAGATCTAATTATTTTTATTGCTAGGACTGTGCTGAGCAACACTGCTGGGGAAAGATCACATTATTGCCATTCTATTTCTCTTGGGATAGAATAGAAGACTTGCTCAGACCCAAGAAAAACTGCTTCTGTGCCTGCCTCTGATTCATGCTGCATAGTTAAATGCCATGGGAAAGCATTTGTAATACAAACACTTTTGTTTATAGGCAGACATTTAATTATCATATTACAGAATTCTCAGGACCAGCTGCCACATGAGATTTCTGGCTAGGACATTTAACATAAAATTAAAACACAGCGTCACATGCCTATTTAGCTGAAAACCTGAGCATAGTATTTGCACTTTCCTGTTCTCTGTAAAGAGCTGCCTGGATGATATTTCTGTGCAGATTAGTCATGAGAAGTCGGCATGCTGTAAGCTTGATGACGTCTTTGTGACTGGATCAGAGAACAAATATTGTGATCTGTTCAGCATGGGCTCCCTGAGAGTGATTAAATTTCTTCTCCAAGGAATCTAGGTCATTTGCTAGGATCAGAGTACTGGACATCTATGAAAAGAAAAAACCAAAGTGGATTGTTTCCATGCTTTTGAATCCGAAGTCTTATTGATAGTTCTGAATGCTTTGGGAAAATGTCTAACAGTCCCAGTACAGTGTGGGAAATAATGCTACATGTTAATAACTCTATGTAAAGGAAAGCTTGGAAGCCTACTTCTAATCCTCATACAGTTTGCAAGATTGAATCCTTTTCTCAGGCAAGTAAGGATTATATTTGTGAGTAAGAGTGTGCAGGGCTGTGTTTTCTTTCCTCATCCCTCTCTGCTTTTTCCTGCACCCGTCACATCTGCCTGCTGGGTCGCATTCCTGTCTCTGATACTCTCTGCTCCATGCACTGGTTCCCTTTCCTTCTCTTCCTGCCAGTTCGATTTAGTCCCAGTGTCCAAGCTGAGATGTGCTTCCAGTATTCCAGCAAGGGCTCACTAATTGTGGATAAACTCCCCAAAGGAACTTAGCTCCCTGTGAGTCCAAATGCACAAGATTTCTGAAGCATCAAAGTCCTCTTCTGGTGTTCATCTGCTGACAGTGTCCACAGGACCTAGGTGCCTGGGTTTCTAAAACAGTGGCACTGGAAAACACAGTGATGGCAACAGAGAAATCCCTTTTCTACAGATAAAACCAAAAGGAGAAATCTGCTGGTTTCCTGGTCTGTTTTAGCATGCGTTGTCAGGAAATTAGCCTACAACATCTTCCTACACCAAGAACAAGAGATGAACTGGCAGGAATGTTTCACTAACATATTTTCGGAACAAAAAAATCCCATTTTTCCTGTAGGGAAAGATTGTCTTAAATGCCATCTAAAAATTGCTAAGTAACACTGCCTTGCCGCTGTGCTATAGGATGGGTGAGAGTCAATTGCTCCAGGTCAGGACATGTACTTCTCTCAGGATCTGCCATCCATTTTTACCCCTCACTTCTGTCCTGTCTCTGGGTCTGGTCTTTGCCTATGAAGCCATAAACAAAGCAGAATGCTGTTCTGCTTCCATGGGATAAACCCATAGCTGTGGGACTCCCAGGAATAGGTATGGAGGTTTATATCTTTGCAGACTTTTGGGGGCTGTGGCTGATGAGCCAGCTCTCTTGAATGAAAGCTGGAACTATCTGGACTTGTGTACTGCTGTTCAAAATTCATGCAAGGCGTAAAATGTGCTGTAAACTTTCAGCACTGGCTCAGGGCTTCTTAGCAGTGTTGGCAAAATGTGGTCAAAGCAACGCAGCCTGGATGAAAGACTTTGAGAGCTGCTTTCCTGAGAAGCTTTTGCTTCTGCTAGGCAGTGTCTCCTCTCTGAAAAAAAAGGCACATTTAATATACCTCTGTCTTGTTTGGTGCCGGTAAGCAGGAAGAGGAAGACTGCTTCTGGCTTTGTAGATATCTTGCAGTAGTAGAGCTGGTCTCTTTTTTTTTTTCTTCAGTGTATGTAAAGCAGCCTGTTGCCAGGGTCAGCGGTCATCCTGGGCAATCCTGGTCTTCATGTCCGCTGAGAGCTGGATTGGTATTCGGGCTGCAAATGAGGCTTTACCAAGCTGCTTGCCTGGTGCTGTGACCTCTGAACTCACCAGACATGTGAGCACATCCAAGTGCAAATACTGAAAGTGAAAAAAGGAGCAGGAGAAGGAGAATCCTAAAGCATATGGGAGGGGTGGGTGTCATTGTTTATTGTACTTTTTTTTAATTCCCTCCCCCCTTCATCCTGAGGTCATGAAATGTTTTTTTTCCAGCAGTGTCACAATATGAAGAAACAAAACCACATACTCCTGTTGCAACATAATCTGCTGGTGGCAACCATGTGAATGTTTTGAAAGACCAGGAGTTTCTTCACAGATCAGACAGATTAGTGTGTCTGAACTGTAACTCAAATCACTAAGCATCTGCCCTGCATTGCCACACTGGATATGATGAAAAATGACCCATAGTCCACCAGGAACACAATTCATTCTTTGATACACTGGTTGAGTGTCTTGGGATTTCGAAGAAAATGCTTCAGAGATGCAGGGAGAGGGAAGGAAGATAAAAAAACCTAGAAAATACCCTGTGTAACAGCTGCAGGGCTGGTGACAGGCTTCCAGCTCGAAAAAAGTAGTCCAGGGACAGCTTTTCACAGCTGCAGTTTTGTGACCTTAGAGTTGCAATAACCCTGGCATGCTCCTTAGCAGAGTAGAAAACCCTGTGTTTGAAGCAGGCACCTCATTTCCACTGTGCTTCCGAGGGAAACCTGAAGTCTCTGTGAGTTTCTTACACAGATGGGGTGAAGACAATGAATGAAGGTTGTAGCTTCAAAGGCTGTACCAGAAGGATGAGATGTGCAGTCTGTGAAGGAGCGTTGCAATTGCCATTCCTGCTGGAAGCAGGAGCTCCAGAAAGAGCTGAGCCTGGCTGGGCCAGTTGATGGGATTGGACCCACAGGTTTCTGAGGGAGAGTCCCATCCATGTCTTTGGTCTGCTTTGTTTAAGAAAAAAAAGAGCCAGTGCTTACTTATGTTAGTGTTTCTGGGATGCCATCTGAGCTCAGATGGCTGTATCTTAAAGTGGAAAGGAGGCTTGGAAAGGAGGGGATTCACACCATACTGCTTTGGATGCATCTTATGTGTCCTAGGTCTTTCCAGGAGTGAAAACCTTTAATTTCACAGACGTCAGGCTTTTATTTACAATGCGCTGAGATAGTTGTCTTGCTGTGGCTGCTAAGATACTGCCCAGAAAATCTCTTCTGTGAGGTGACCTAAACCTCACAGATGGACTTTGCAAGAAGGAAATCACTTTTCTCCCAAACCCACCTCCGGTTCCCCTTTCACTTTGAGCGCCCACAGTGCTAAGTCACTGCTGTAGGCGGTGTATGAGCTTGTATGAAATCCATGAAGTTCCCGGGCTCTCAGGAGCTGCATGACCATGGGGGCTGGCAGCCGGTGTGTCTAAGGCCGACCCACCAGTGAGCACTGGCCACGTGGCTGTGGCTGACAGCGTGGCTGGGATGCAGCCACACACACAGGCAGTATGAATGAACAGGGCATCCTTGACACGTGAGGCTGATGTAAGTGCTTGTGGCTTTCTACATTTCTAAGTCTCAAAGTGGGTTTTGGTGGGGTGGTTCTTCCGTTTTATACGAGCTCTTTTTTCACAAAGCCTCGAGTTACTGCAGCCTCACAAATGAGATTGTTAAGAAAAGCTATGTGAGACTGGTATGAAGTGGCATAGGACCAGAGGTTGAAATTCTTCTTCCAGGAGAATTTCATAAAATTGCTCAAAATCAGAGGCTCATTTTTATTTTAACACCTTATTTAACATAGAAGGTGGTGTGGGTTTTTTAACAGAATAATTAAAACTGATAAGTAGAATTTAAGACATAATTAAGGACTTCTCTAGGATTATATTCGATAAATCTTACACGATTTAAAAAAATATTCTACAAAAGATGATTCTGTTAAATTTTATCTAAATACCAAACAACTTTTTCACGAAGCATTATTATTTCTAAATTGCACATCTTTTAAAAAATTTCATCTCAGTATTTTCAGCCAGTTAGAAAATGCTTAGCATTGCATACTGTCAAATCTGGAAGACTTGCTGTTCATTACAACGCTCTGTCAGGTCCTCGTGATTTCAGCTGACTACAATTAATAATGATAATATTCAGTTTTAATTGCTTGGGGTACATTTCTTGTTTTTCAAAGGTGTGTTTGGCACTTGCAGAAAGCACCATTGACTCTGTAATCTTTCACTGGGGGGGATTAATCCTGCTGGGTTCATACTCTAAGCTCTGTGGGACCAAAAGGGACTGGACTGCTTTGCTTTGCACAGAGTAATGACCACTTCAGTCTGTGAAATATTTATGTCTTCTCAGCTGACCTGTGTGACTCTCAAAGCATTAACACGGCAAAGAGTTAAATAATATTTAAACTACTTTAGGATTCAGATGACTGCAAAAACTGAAACCTCTGTGGGTTCACATATGCTTCACCACTTCTGCAGCACACAGCTGGCATTCTGTGAAACAGCCCATCCCTGATGGAAACACAAACAAGGGCAGTCAGAAGATTTCTGTTCAAAGGTCAGTGGTAAATGACAGACACTTAAATGTTGTTTTGTCTCTGTTCCACAAGCTGGAAAATAATAGGATTGGATTTTGATCAAGAACTCTGTTTTATTCCCTCCAGTCATTAGCTTTGTAGTCTCCCATACCCTAAGACAACGTATAGCTGATAGTAAAGGGAAGAGAGCTTTGACGGTTCATTTGGGTTTTGGATTTTTTTGGAGTTCATCTATTTATATACAGTGAGCGCCATTGCCTTTAACTGAGACTCATTCTGTTTCCCCTGGTGCTTTCCAATGTAAGACTGCTGCCCGCCAGGCTGGCTGGCTGCCGAGCCAGACCCTCTAATACTCCAGCTCTCTGTGTGCCCCGATGCTGTCAGCTGGGGCAGGTCAACCAGTGAACATGTGGACTTTCTTATTATCTGATACAAGGGCACAGAAAAGTCCTTTCCACAGGGAGCCAATTTCTGTTCTGAATGGGGAGCAATGGGTGATTCATGGAGAGGAGTCTCCTGGCCAGCAGGAGTCTCCCTGGGAGCGGAGTCACATTAACTGTGGGCTGAACCTGTGGGAGTGGGATCTTGACATGCGGAATTTCAAGGATTGGGGATCTGAGTTCTGGACTATTTAAAATAGACATCCTCTGAACCTTTCTGACACGGTTTCAGATTATTTTGTTAATGGATTGTTTGAACACTTTTGGACAGTTAGGGTTGTGCAGCAAAAAAACCTAACCCACCAAAACCAGCTCCCCTTTTTCCTTTTTTTTTTTTTTTTTTCTCAAATGAACACCCTCTTTTAGAATAGGAAAGCAGGTTGGAGCTTGCATAATGCAAGAGGCCTCACTGCTTGGGTAGCTTTCCAGGTTGCCCTTGGGACCCACAGTTATATGTATGTATATGCTCATATAAACTAATACCTTTTCCAACTATCTCAGAGATGTTAGGAAACTGTTTCCACCGTGATTCAGAAATGAAAAACTTCTTTTTAAAGAGTAGTAGCAGCAGATGTGCATGTAATCTTACATAGTGCCAAATGCCCTTCATACATCTTTCTGGAAAAAAGTTTCATAGATGTTTACCAGGCTCAAAATAACAGGGATGTGATCCTGCTGGCATGTCCCCTCTCCATAGCAATAGACACAATAACAGTGTCCCATTGCTTCATGTTATCCAGTGGGACATTGGTCAGAGAGACTTACAGGCTCTGTCCCCCCAGAAAATCACCTGCTGCTCTCCCATCAGTGGGATGCCTGGGGCAGAAAGGCTGAGCTGGGGCATGATGGTGGTCCCTTCTCTCATTCATGGGCTGCTTTGCAGATTAGCTCCTGCTCTTGGAGTTTCCCATCCAATTTATGGTTCTGGTCACCACTTTTAACACCCAGATGGTGTGACAGTCTGACAAATTATAGTCAATGTCTCAAACATTCATTAAAGAACTTTGGTGGAGAAGATGGCCTCTGTAAAAACGCTGGATTTTTGTGAACAGGACAATGTGGCTGGAGGAGAGGGCCCCACGGAGGGTGGGACTGCGCTTCTCCAAAGCTGCAATTCCTTATCTTAAGCAACATGAGAAGGAGCACAGCATATGTGACCGGGGGAGGGGGCCCCAGGGAGGATGGAACTGCGCTTCTATCTTAAGCAGTCACGCTGGCAGGGAAAGAGAGGCAACTCCCCAACGAGCCCCCACCCCAAGCTCACCAACCGATTCCAGAGAACCCCAGGAATGTGAACTACGCATGTTGAGACCACTGACTAACACACTATAAAAGAAGGGAGAATGAGTTCTCAGTGCACGCCCTACAGAACTGGATCTCTACACTGGCTGGACCAACACTGGACCCAGGACTGGTGAAACCCTTTTCTTCTCTCTTTTCCTTCCTCCCTCCCTCCCTTCCTTCCTCTCTTTCTTCTCTCTTTTCAACAGTCCCTACACCTCATCCTTTTAAACATAAACCGTTGACCAAGTCTGAGACTAGGAGTGGATCTAGCCGCCCCTGGGCTCCTCTTTGAGGAGTCCAGAAAGCAAGGGGGTCTGCTTTGAACCTCGTGACTCAATGGGAGGCCTCTCCTTCTGACACAGTTTCATATTCCTTTTTCCGCTTCTTTTTCTACATCTCCCTTCTCTTTTCAAACAGCGGCTTAATGACATGATGCAAGGTTCATATTGATAGGTTCACTTGTACTTGGGCAAGGTTAGCTAGGTTGAATAAATGCTGATGTTTGAACTCCTCCAGTGTTGTTTCACCTTAATTCTGACAAAGGAAATCCACGAACCTGAGTTGCTCCAGCTTCGGGACATGACAGATGGCTGCCTCAGACACTTTTCTCTCTCTCTCCAGGCCACTTGCCCTCCCAGCAAACTTTAGCCCCTTTTCCGCCTGCAATAGGGTTGGTTTTGTCTGGATGGTCACATCCAGGAACAGTTTCAGCTTAAGAACAACACTTCCATTAGGGTCAGATTCTGCCACCGAACTTGGAACCGCAGGATTATTCCCTGTTAGGGGGTCAGGACCCCATGTGCAATGTGCTGTACAAAAATAAGAAATACAGGTAGCTCCTACATCATGGACAGTGCGATCTAAGCCTCACAACACATTTTCCATGTTAGCCCAGCATTCCCTGCAGTGTGTTCTTGCCCTTCCTATGTCTTCCTTAGGCGATTAAGATGATCTTCAAGTGAGGAGCCAAACGATCCAGTATCTTGCAGAACAGGAAGAAAATGTCAGTCATCTTTTAACTCAGAAGAAAAATCCTTTTCATTTGCAAGAGGTACTTCATTTTCAGGAAAGCCTCATTTCCTCTCCTTCCCACCGACCCTTCCACAGCTCCATTATTACATAGCAAAGTATCGCACCCTTGCCTGCTCCAGTATTTGAAGTGAGCAATGGAGGTGTTGTGTTTGGAGGTAATTAAAGGTTGCTGCTCTCCGTCCTCACCCAACAATGTATCCTTTGCACAATGTACCTTAGCAGAGACTTCATCCTGTGTTTTAGCGTTGTTTGGTCATTTCACTTCTAATAGTCCTTCCACTTCCATTATATCCCCTGAGTAATGCTTGGAGGACAGTGCAGTAAGTGACTTCTCCCTAATCTGATTTCTGATTCTTAGTGGCCTGGATAGACCAGCATTAGTTTGCTATTTCGATCTGATCCATCATCAGATCCTCTGCTGCACAGGGCTGCTTTTTTATATCACTTACGTGGCAAAACCACAGCTTGATTCAGCTGGTCTCCAAAGCAGGGCCAACCAGGTCATGTGTGTGCGGAGCAGAGACGATTAACAGCCTCCCGCTGTACCAAACCCAGTGCAGGAGCTGAGCAAAGAAGGCTGCTGTTGGCCAGAGGTGCTGGGGAGAAAAACGGCCTCTGCAGGCTGTGAACAGGGTGTGTGATGCAATGCAATGATAACTGTTTATGCATTAAATTAATGCTTTGTCATCTGGATGCTGGCAGGATTCACTCTACCCCTTTATCACCAGTTCTGCAAATAATGGACTGTTTCTGAGTGCAACTTGAAATAGAAATCCCCCAAAAGTATGGTTTTAACAGGTCTGATGGAAGTTACAGTTAAGTCAGTCATCAGAAGTAGCTGAACAGGGTGAAGAGAGTGGCATGGGTTTTGGGATGGAAGGTCATTATACTCTCCTTTATGAAGTGCTATACTTCTCGCTGGTGTCCAAACCCTTACTGATGGATTGTAGTCTGGAAAGAGAGAAAACAGAAAGGAGGGAGGTACAATGGTCTTCTCCTGAATTAAGGGACCTAAGTGTGGTAGAAAGAAGCTGCATCTGCCATTCCATCAGAATATCCTTCCTGGGAATTAGGTGAGGTTGGTAATGCTCTGGAGATATGCCAGACTTGCAGGCTCCCAAGCTTGGAAGGATGTTGCAGTCAGACATAGTCATTACCACCCATCTTTGCTTCAGAGCGGCTGGCTCAGGAAAGGCACAGTGGGGTAAATCACGACACCGACAATGTAATGAGGTGAGGGTGAGGTAGGAATAGCTTTGGGACCAGTGATTTGACTTGTTGGATTCTGGAAAAGATCTGCTTAAGTCTGATGGAGTTTGGATATGTTCCAAATTCCCTTTGAGGTTTCCCTTTCTCATGACTCCCTGTCAGATGTGTTCATTGCTCAAACCCAATGAGATTTCTTTACTTGGCATTGCTAGACTACATGTCCAAACCGAATCTGAAATTCCACCATCCTCCCTCACTCCATCCACCAGCCCCAACCTGCAAGAAAGCACATGATCCTCCTCAGCATCTGTCAATTTGGTTAACAGGGCAGGAAGATGAAGAAAACAGCCTGTTTCTTCCACGGTTCAACACATACGTGGCTGGCAGTGGTGCTGTTTTATTTTTTTTTTTGTCAGCAAGCAAGAAACAGAGACATGGCTGAGCTGATTTTTCAAGGGCTGTGGTTTCAAAGGCCTCTTGCAGCTTTGCAAACTTTTTTGCAAAATCCAAGAGCTTCGAAAACTCCTGGATACAATTGCACAAATCTTGAAGTGGCATGTGCCGAAGTAAGTCATTCTGCTGCCTGTGCCACCTGTTTACATAACCAAGCAGCTATCTGCCTGCCTGCCAAGCCTGAGGCTGAAGTAAGAGCATAGGTGTGAATGCGAAAAGTTGCAGAGTGGGAGAGGGTGGATCTTCCCATGAACTGTTGCCTGTCTCGCTCTGTCATACACCAGTATCAAAGGTCTCTGCTGTGACCTTTGAGGATGGCTGAGCTTAGCATGAGGATGAAACTGCCTGTGTGAGAAATATCCCTATGAACTGCATCCTGTCACTCTGGCAGGATCTTGACTTAAGTCTGGGTGTGCTGAGGGGCCTTTCCAGCAGAGTCAGGAATAAGTTGGTTTAAGTCAAGAGCTTTCTGAGTACCTCCTTCACTGCAGTTTTCTCTAGCTTGGCAGCCTCCAGCGTTACTGAAATGTGACTGATGTGGTCATAGGGTGAAATGGCTCCTTCACTACACAGAAATGAGTACAGCTCCTGACCTGTCCCCTGTCCTGCTCTGGTGCTAGAGAGCAAGACAGGGATTTAGGAGTCCACTGACTTCTGCATTCCCCAGGAAAATTACTCTGATATGAAAATTACTCTGATTACTCTAGGACTGATGGATATGTATTATGACGATTACTGTAGTGCTTATTGAGTGTTTGGAGATTTTGGTATAAAGGCTTACACTTTTTTTTGTATAAAGGGATTGAGCTTGGGTGTCTGAAGCTAAAAGCAGAAGTTTCTACTAGCTGAAATAAACAACTGCGAGGTAGGTAAAAGTGGTAGCAGACTTGTGTGCTTAGTGAATTCAGCACAAAAAGCAGGATGTAGTGAACACTGATCAGTAAGCAATATTTGGAGAGTTTTCCAGGTGAGACTTACTAGAAGTATGGAGTGATTAGTAACTACTGCCTTGACTCTGCCTGGTGGGACATGTTTTTGCATGCTGGTTGTGGGAACAGAGGTGGGTGGCCCTCTGCCCTTTCCACATCATGTTGTATCCAGCCCCAGTGACACCGGGTCTGGTTCTGGACTCAAGAGACTGAGTTCCAGACAGATGTTAAAATCTTTGCCCCCTTTTTGTGTCTGTCCCTTACACCAAGAGCTTTAGGGTAGAGTGAAAATATGTGTGGACCTTGTGGTGCTCACTAGGTCTGGAGCCAAGATTTAAGCAGGATGCATTCACCCATCATATTCTGCCTTTCTTCCCCAAAACTCCTGTATCTGTTGCCTCCAGTCAGAGGTAGTGAGAAGAGTATCCAGTATCCTACAAAGTAGCATGGTCTTACGTCTGTTCTCCATTTCCAAATCTTTGTCTCTGTTGTTCTACTTATGGGTGGATCACAAAAATAATTACCTAAATGAATCAGGTGCCAAAACACCGTAAGTGATCATGTACTGCAGAGAATAACAATGATTAGGTCACCCTCCTTGCTTATCTTGGGTCCCCATCCTAAAAATAAGGGCAGCAATATTTTTGCTTTTAAAAGAGCAGGACGAACTTGTTCATGTTTGAAGTATTAATTGTTGTTATTATTATTACTCATATGGATGACAGGGAAGCACCTAATGAATTCTGGTTATGTTACAATAGGCTGTGACTACTATTGTCATGACTAACACAGCGTAAATTTACCAGGCTGCCTGTTTATCCTTATGCAAACTCCACCACATACTTGCGGTCCATTGCCAACAGATCACCATGGCCAGGAAGTTCTTACGGTGCTGATCGTTTTGTATTACACCTCCATCCTTTCAAAAGACAGCAGCCTTGCTCATTCAATAGAATATCTCTGCATGTGCCTTCGAACAGGAGCTGCCCAGCGTGTTTCTTTACTGCCTAGCAATAGCAGGGTCTGTCTGAAGCAATTTCTTTCTTTCTGCTTTAAAAGACAGAGAGAGAGAAGCAGCCCAGACTTCCAGCTGTTGATTTCAGATGCTACCGCCGAGTGGGCCCTTTTGGCTATTAGAGAATTGATGCAGAAAACCATCTTTGCTCAAGTCCAAATGTCGCTTACCCTGTCTTTTTCCTTCGTAGAGAGCGTTTCTAATTATATTCCTTAATAATTTGCTAGAAGTGACCTGGGATGCGTGGGGTGATAGAATAGGACATTACATGTTTGTATTTTGGTAAGTAGGAGTGGCATTGCCTTTGCTGTTGGCTGCCAGGCAGGTGTGACGCTGTTTCCCCCATTCGCAGCCATCACACTGGGAAAGAGCAGTGTTATAAATGAGCCATCCTTCCAGGAGCTCTGCCCAATCCTCCATGGGCCAAGCCGCATGAGCCACACACCCCTTTCTGGTTGGGGCCACCTCTTCCCGGCTGCCGCTGGCCTGTGGCCCACACTTCCGCCTCCACATCCCCACAGAGGTTTTTGGTGTTCACCTCTCCCTCCTCCCAGTGAATTTTCAGCCAAAGGCCACCTCTGAAAGTTGCCTGCGTGGTGTGTTGCGTCAGTGCCTGCTCAGCTCATGATTCAGCAGTTGTACAAGTTTCATACCTGTTAGGGACATGCCAGAAATCACAAATGTTCTTAAGCCAGTAACAGCAAAAGGAACTGGGAGTTTCCGCTCAGCTGAAGACAACAATGTCTGCAGTAGATTTTCTTGCAAATTGGTTTCATTTCATTGCCAAGAGATGAGAGCAGGAAAAGGATGCCAAAGGATGAGAGCAGGAAAACCAGCATCTGGATTTCTAGAGCCCAGAAAGCCTGAGATCTTAAAAAGAACAAGTGACACATTACTCTGCACTGAAGCCTGTTTAAAGGGAACACAACTCCTCCTGGAAGCAAGGCCATGAAACCATTAAGTATTTTAGGAAAATCCCAGGCTGTGAGATCAATTAAAAGAAAATGCTCCTGAGGTGCATGGGAGCAAAATGCAAACATCTCTGCAGGCATCAGCTTGAAAATATCATTATTCAAACAAGCGTTGGCACAGAAGCAGTTGCCGTGGCGCGCGAGCTGCACGTCCTGGTGCCAGACCCCAGGCAGAAGGGCTGCCCTGCTGCTGATGGAGTGGTGGGTAACCCAAGAAGGGGCATCTCCTGGTATCCCGCAATGCCTCCCGCCAGCTCTGTCTGCCAGAGAGCCAGGAACATGTGCCAGCAATGGCAAGATTGCTTCTCACTTAGTGTAGCAGAGACTGGGACGCAGCCTTATTCGTTTCATTCAACCGTTGGCTCAAATGAGTTGAGCTGGCAAGGAGAGCTGTGACAGCAAATGCTTGTGTTGCGAGCACAGGAAGCCTTGTTCCCTGCCTTCCTCCTACTCGTTTGCTACCCCCTGCTCTGTGCAGGGATTTTGAGATCAATGCAATTTAGGCGTGAGGGGGAAGGGAAAGATTGAACAATTGAGGGCTGGCAATAGAATAGCTGGTCTTTGCTCAGGGATTGTTGTTGCGATGTAGCCAAGATAGCAGTGATTGGTGTGCAGTTGTCTGGGAAGAAGGGAGTAGTTAAGGTGCAGTTGAAGGAGTGGGAGGGATTGCTGCCTGCTCGGGCCTGTGGGTGATGGCTTATGCTTGGGAAAAGTGGCACCACTGTAAGTGGATGGAGAGTGTGGGTGGGGGAGAGAAAGAGGGGATGGTGAAGAACCAAGCCTGGTCCCTCCTTGATTGCCATCCTGCATTAGATTAAAACATCCCAGGCCAAGGCTGATGTTGTTGACCTTCTTGTCAGGCCATTCTTTCTTCTGCTTTTCCCCTTCCAAAGCAAAATTTTCTGGCAGCATGTGTTTAACAGTGTGTGTTGCAGGCAGAGATGGGGATCCCCTTGAACTGTGAACTGTTGTAGGCATGGGAATCCTCTCTAAATAGCCTTGAAGTCATTTTCCCAACATGCTTGGATTGTAAGTGTGTGCCAGATCCCCATAAGGGCTGCTTGGCTGTGATCAAACAGAAGGCATAATGACAGGAGATGCAAATGATTGCTGTGGTTGCTGGTTGAAGATGATCTGTGCAGAAGTGGGAGACTGAGTTCTCACGGAGATTCTCTGCATTAGGCTGGTGTGAGGTTGGGGTCGGAGTGGGGCTAGGGTGGGGGCATTCAGCCTGTGCTGTGCCCTAATGCATCCGGGGGTGACGCATCGGCTCAGCTGAGCATGGGGGACAAAATGTATGCGCATGGCTTGAGCAGGACTCCGAGCTCTGCCAGTGTTTGGTGTGGCTTTGAAAAAGTTGCATTTGATAAATAATTTTAAGCATAAATTGAGTGCAAGAGGGAAGGATGGTGCTCTTAGCACTGCTTGTGTTTTCCTACCAACTCCCGTGGTGCATAACCAACAGATTACCTCCCTCTCCCCATGTCCATGTACCAGTACACTCTGCTATGTGCAGTGTTTGATAGTAAAGTGTTTCACTGCTTGGTTTGGGCTTCTGCCTGGAAAAAAAAATACGTACCTGGCACCCACCCAAGAGCTATTTATAGCAGGAGTTCCTAGAAGAAAGTGTTACAACTTCAGAAAACAAGGAATTGCAAATAATCGTGTAGAGAGCAGCAAATTAACCCCCAGTCACACACATCTGTAGCCCAAAATCCTAGTGAGAATCGGTACCAAGTGACTTAATGAAGGAAACACCACCAAGAATCGACAAGGAGAACTTAAGAGCCCTGCACAAAATGCCATGTCACAAGCAACAGCCCATGCAAAAGATCATGTGAGCTTTTTGTCCTTCAGACAAATCCTGTGGAAACAAACCCTGAGGACACGAAGTCTCGATTCTCCAGCAAGATGGCACAGGTCTTTGAAGACGCCTCCGCTATGTAAATAGCGATCTGTGCTTCAGATTCTTCCAGTCCTCAAACCTTTCTTGGTTTTGCTGCACATCTTAAAAAACAGGATCTACTAAAGAAAATAATACCTCTCTAGTTTGACCTCTGAAATGGGTACCTGTACAGCTCTTGGAGTGGTTGTTCCAATCCGGTAGATGCAATTTTTGCATCAAATGTTGTTTCCCCTTTCATAACTCAGAGACAGCAGTTGTTTCTCTTGCCTTGTCAGGAGCTGGTGGGCAGAGGTCTGCAGGGAAATCCAGACTTTATTTTTCACTCTGCTTGGCTGGCTATTGCAACAGGGTAACCTTGACCCTTCCTGGGCTAAGGGAGTTCAGGGTGTAATTGAGCCTCGTACCCAAATGCATAAAAACAACAGTAACAAAACCCCAACCAAAACCCCAAACCAGACATGACCTAACTTCTATGTGGAGCAGAGAGTCCTGTCCAGTATATCATACTGCCTCCTTCCCAGCACTTCTCTGTAAACACCATTTATGTTGTGTGTTTATACAATCCATACGCTCCTTGCATTCTGTGATACCTTCAATTGTTCCACCCGCTGGACTAGTTGTAACAGGCACTAAATTATGGGTGTTTTGTTGCTTGCTTACTTTATACACTGGCAATTTCCTGGTTTACATGTCCAGAGAGGTTTTGTAATTTAAAATTATTCATAGATTTTATTGAGTATTAGTTAACTTTGTAAAGCACCTTAATGGGCAGTATCTTTTTAATTGTATGGCAAAACTTATAGAAACAAAGGAAAATTGACCCAATTAGTTATAGCTGGTTTACAAAGAGCCCTTGAGGTAACTGAGCATCACTTTCCCTTTTTATTGTACTTCACACATTTCTCAACTCCTGTCAATTCAGATCGCATCTAACCTCTCTTTCCTGAAGCAGCCTCCGCATGCAGTGTGGCTGCCCCTTCTCCCTCCAGCACTGAGCCAAAACCGAACATCTTGTCAGTTATTTTAGGCAGCAGGAAGAAGACTGACATAGTCTTGTGGAGTTTTCTTTTCCTGCTGCTTACTGGAAATGTGCAAAATGCTGTTTTTCTGAATGCTGCTGCATACTGCAAGACTTTGCACTCATGGATCCAAATGCTTGGCATGCAGTACCTTGCCCCAAAATGATTTTCCTGCGCTCTTCTCGAGGCTACAGACCTGCTGCTTGCTCTCACTGCCATCTTGTTTCTCCACTCTTCTTTTTCTCTCTGTCACAGGCAAACAAACTGCAAAATAAGAGAGAAACTCTTCTTTGCCAGAAGCCTGGGTGGATGCCTTTCCCAATGCAGCAGTGTGTGCCTGTGTTTCAACTGGAGGTTGCTGTTGTCACAGCACTGTCTCATCATAAAGATCAACTATTTCCTACAATCATCTTAAAAAAACTTCCAATCCTGTTGAACTTGTAATGCTACCACATCTATTGTGGAAATGACCAAGAAGCATTTACTATAACTCTACCATGGCTAAATGACCCTGTACTGATGTATCTCCTTTATGCAGCAAAAAGCTGCCATAAGCATTGAGATAATCTACGCCCTTTTCGAGGTATCCATCCAATGCTGTCTGGCACATCAGTGAAGTGTGAGATACAGCTCTGGTTTGTGTAGTTGGAATATGTTTGAGTATCAGCTACACCATATCCTGGACGCAGCATTAATTAAACAGAATGGCCCTGCTTCAGGCCCCAATGGACAAGCATCCACATGGCAACTGTGAACCTTGTAGGCAGCAAGAGATTAAGGAATTAATTGGCAGGGTTAATCTTTATGTCAGGGTTGGAAATGAATTGTTAATTTGTTTGGATGAGTGTAAAGTCCTCTCCCAGTGATGGCAGGTGGGATCACATGAGAAAAAGCCTGCAAAGCTGCCCTTCCTGTGGACCTTTCTATTTAACACCTCCTGCAAACAGACCTCTCAAATTCTTTGCCCCCGATGTGCGAGAATCCTGCATGGGGTCGGAGGAGCAGGTTGTGCTGCTTGCGTGTAAGCTCATGTCCTTGCAGATGACAGCACAGCTGCTCTAGGCCACGAGATGGGAGAGGGACTGGCTGCAGCTTGTGAGGGCTCCTTCGCATTACAGCTTTTCTTTCTGATCTTGCTCCCTTGTGTTAAGCAGATCTGATTGATTGCTGCATTGCAGATACAGGATCAGGTCAACCTGCTCTAGGATCTCAGTGTGAGGGAGAGATGTGCTGACATCGAAATGCTGCTGCTGGGGCAAGTGGTACCAGCCTTGCACGCAGCATGCAAAACTTGATAGGTCTGTAGGGACACTAAACCCTCTCAGATGCTTCTCTCCTCCTTCAGGACACTGTAGCATGAGAATCTGTCGGATCAGTTAATGCTTTTCCCTTTCTGCTATCATTTTACACTCAGGACAGCAGAGTATTTTTCATTTTAGTATCTTTCTAATCTGTTAAGGCTAATGCATTGGTCACATCACATTAAGACACAGGAGAAAAGCACTTCAGGGCTTAAATTATTTGAATGAAAATTAACTTTTTGTCACTTGTGCTGTCTTTTGTGCATTGATTAATCTAATTAGTTCAGCAATAAGAATCACTTTCTCCTCATGCTGTGGTCTGATATGTTGTGACTGACACAGCCTGATTCTAGACATGACATCACATAGGACTGGCCTATACAGAAACCTGGGATCTTTCTGGGTATGCAACAATCTTGTTTAAGACCTTGCAGTCAAAGTATTACCCTGTTGCCCATGCTTCAATTCCCACCATCAGCCCTTACACCGACTCTTTCATTTTCCCTGAAGCAGGGCTGACGAAAGTGTGTGTTTGTGTTGGCCAAAACTGAGGTACTGCTGTTCACAATACACCGGCGCTGCCAGGTCTGACCTGAAGATGTGTACGACAGAAGGTCAGGTCGTGATTACAGTCTGATATGCTGAAGTTAATTTGTAAGAAGTTGCTATTATACAAGATACGCCGCTCATTTTTGGAAAAGCCTTTGCATGTGGATATAAATATACAACTGGGTACTGAAACACGGGTACAATCAATCACCTTCTGTTGGTGTCTGTGACTGTCATTGGCAAGCCACCTCTCTCTGTGCTCAACGCCTAATTTATGGGGAGGCTGATGCTGTTCCAAGGCGCTGTAAAATAATGAGAGTTTTTCATAGCCAAAAATATTTGGCTGTGTTTAGCCTACATATCTGCATCCTGTCGGCACACATTGTGTGTCACGATGTCTGATACCAAGGTCTGCTAGTAAAAGGAGTTGGGGGCGAGTGGTTGGTTTTGGTGTTCAGGTTAAAATACCTCCAAGAGGAGTGCTTGCTGCCATGTCTGTGTCCTCTGCTTGACACCAGCCCCTTCTGCTTTCCATACCTTCCCCATTACCCCACTTGTCCAGCTTCCAGCCCACAACCATCACACCAAGGCTGCCTACCATTTTTACCTCTATTCTCCTTCTATTTAATAAGACCAGAAATGTCTTCTTTATGCTGCTCTCCCCATCTGTGTGAGCCTACAGAGACTTCCATCTGAGTCTTATGCTACAAGCAAAGAATCAAGGAGCAGTTTTGCTGGAGGGGGGAGGGAAGGGCAAGGGTGTCCAGAGAGGTCTGGCACACTGAGTAGAGCTAGAAGCAAAGCAGAAGGGCTGGTCTGATGTTTGGGTGATGCTTTTTGTTAGGCTGTCACAGTTCCTGAGTGCTAAGTGAAAATATGCCAGATGTACTACTTGCTTAGGTATCCTTAATCTGACCACAGTCACTTGTTATTTGAGACCACAGATGATAATCTCTGCCATCAATTGACACAGCAAATATCTTGTGCATTTGTACAAAAATGTTTTGGGCTGCTCTGCATTCTTCAGATTATTTGAGGCAATCTATTTGTAGGTGTCTGTCAAGCACCAGCACTTGCTCCTACTTTCACCTCGCATTTCATGTTCTCCTCACCCTACAGGCAGCCAGATGGTTGAATGTAAGCCAAAACTAAGAAGGATTTCCTCTTTTCTTTTGAAGGGATGGGTGTTCAGAGATTTATCAGTAATACAGTTGTACTTAATCAGATAAGAGTCTGTCCTGTGTAACTAAGAAGGCCCACAGCATGTTGCTGGCATGAGCAGCTACTCTGGTGAAGTCCCACTTGAGTTGCCATTTTGCATTCCACATAAAACTGTGCTTTATGGTTTTTTGACTTACTAGTTGTCCTAAAATGCCAATAATGTGGTGATGTTCTAGTACAGCTTTTGTGTACTATCATTTCGTATTAATTGTTTAGAAATTATGACCACTACATAATTTGGAATAAGACTGTCACCCTGTCTATGCCTTATATAAAATTTTAATATTAAAAGTGACTGGGTTCCTCATAGACCCAATTAGTTCTTTAGAGAATCTTTGTGCAGCAGTCTGTACTATCACTATTGATGTTAACATATTATATAATCAGCTTTGGAAAATGCAGCAGTCTGAAAGCTGGCTTCTGTGTCCCTGTGCTCATTCAATACACTAAGGAGAGTACTGAAAATCAGCGGAATTTTACTAAAAAGTAGGCATTTTTGCTGCGGGTTTTGGGGGGAGTAGTAGAGCAATTGATTATCTTCAAATCAACTTTGTCTGAAAACTGTGGTCTCCAAACACTTCTTTATTGATATATAGTAGATATTTTACAAAATGGGTTAGATGTTCTCTTTTGCTGTTCAAATTGGGTGGTGAAGGAACAGAACATGCTATTTTGGTAGTTTGGAACATGCTCCAGGAGTTGATTAAATGATGTCTTTTACTCTGTATGTGAACTGTGCATTTCCATGCAAGCATCAGAATTATCAGAGCTGCAAACACAAGCCTGCACTATCTATCATCTGCTCTATCCCTGTATGGCAGAGCACATTGTTTACTACCCGTTTAAACACTAAACAAATTTGAATAGATAATTACAGTTTGTCAACAGAAATAGTCCCCTATAAAACTTAACAGTGGATGAAGTGGAATTGCTACTGTGAACTTAGTGATAGGATATTTTAGGATCATTTAGTAAGACACCTTTTGGAAATCTAAGCCCAGAACTTGAGGTTTTGCCCTTTCCTTTCTGTGAGTCATGACCCCTTCTGCACACTCCAGTGCTTGAACACATGATCCTGAACAGCAGCTTCGCCTGGATTTTCCAAGGAGAGGTTTGCTGTCTTCCCTTGAAGTGGAAACAGGAAGAAGAAATCAACTGTTCTGTTGTTCCTCAAATCTTTGGGAGGCAGGACCCTGTCAGAGACTTCATCTCATTTATGGCTTAGGTGAGCTATGTGGTAGATAAAATTTGTCATCTCTTTCCCCATGGTAAGAGGTACTCTGTTTTACTCATTCTGTGCTATGGTTATAAGGTTGTTCTGATGTATTTAGATCAATGAACTAGACAGTAAAGATAATCTTGTCTAAAGGAAACACAGTAAAATATCCTGTAAGATTAATACCCGAGATGAGAATCCAATTAGAGCACACATCCTGCCACTTCAATCATTATGGGCAAGATACCTGCAATTAAGTCCTCTATATTACATAATAACTATAGGTGGGAGCAGGCCATGTTTAATAAATTTGTTCTAATTCTTGGTTATGGATAGTTGAGGGAACTAAAGCAGTGACAGATGAAGACAAAGTTCCCAGATCAGAAAAGAATTAGGCAATCTGTATGTGTTCAAAGTTGACAGAACATGGGTATTTCTTGACATTGCAGCCATTTGTCTTAAGAGACACCAAAACACAGATGAATAGCATGTGCTGGTTTTGGCTGGGATAGAGTTAATTTTCTGTCTAGTAGCTGGTATAGTGTCATGTTTTGGGTTCAGTATGAGAAGAATGTTGGTAACACACTGATGTTTTCAGTTGTTGCTAAGTAGTGTTTGTACCAAGTCAAGGATTTTTCAGCTTCTCGTGCCCAGCCAGCAAGAAGGCTGGAGGGGCACAAGAAGTTGGGAGGGGACACAACCAGGACACCTGACTCAAACTGGCCAAAGGGGTATTCCATACCATGGGACATCAGGTCTAGTATATAAATGCGGGGAGTCGGCTGGGGGGAATCGCTGCTTGGGAACAGACTGGGCATCTGTTGGTGAGCAAGTGCATTGTGCATCACTTGTTTTGGATATTCCAATTCTTTTATTATTATTGTCATCTTATTATTGTTATAATCATTATTAGTTTCTTCCTTTCTGTTCTACTGAACTGTTCTTATCTCAACCCACGAATTATACTTTTTTTTTTTCTTCCTGATTCTCTCCCACATCCCACTGGGTGGGAGGAAGTGAGTGAGCGGCTGCGTGGTGCTTAGTTACCAGCTGGGGTTAAACCACGACACAGTACTATGTAGGTTTGACACTTTTATTAACAAAGAACCCATGGGGCTCATTCATTAGTACAAAATACAATCATGTTTCTGTATGTTAAACAGCATTTTTTTTTATTTTGTCTCTTTTAAACTGTTTCACAGTTATCAAAACAAAGCCCCTGCATATTGAACTTATTATTGTGCAAACAGTCATAATTTTAAGGATCAATTTCTGCACTATGCCAAGTGTCAGAGAGCAGAATTTAATCTTGTTTTCACCCTTCCTCTGAAGGGCCATGGGTGCTTCCTAAGAAACACATTCTAGTTGTCTTTTTTGCAGCAAACAATCTAAGGCCACAGTTTATCTGCAAATAATAAAACAACAACTGAAAGATTTTGGGGGGGGGGGCGGGGGGGGAGCACATCTTTACCCTTCATGCTCGTTTGCTTGACCATGTTTACACCAGGTAGCACACATCACCTATTGGGTATTACAGTCCAAAAAAGCACCTAATGTTCTTTAAGCTAATATTCTGCATTATTAACATGCAAGTTAATACACAGCCACATTACTTTTCAAGTAACTGTAATAGTATCTGTTTTGAGGAAAATATGCTTGTTCCCTTTCCAGGTGATGTGAATGAAAATCCTGCATTGATTGTATGGGCACACCCTCACTTAAATAAAAAGGCATGAGAGCTACATCTTGAGACTCAAGATAAATACTAATTTTTAGAATGTCCTTTCTAAAACATGCACTCAAATTTTGGTTAAAGCTGCATTTGCTATAGAAGACAATACTTAAAGTTGCAAATGAAAAAAATAACTGCAGTTTGGAAACATGAATCTCAATCAGTATGTCTTTTACACTGATGTAAAAGTGACTTGAGGTGAAGTGCTAGAAATCAGACAATGTAAGGAAGTCATACTAAAAGAAGACTAAAAATATATATCCGTGTATGCCTGTAGAAAAATCCCTGCTTCTTAAATGAAGACAGATTTCATAAAAAACCATTTAAACTTTTTTAAACTGCAGTTATTGATGAAATGATGGAAACTCAATTACTATTCTTAGAGTTATCAGAAAGTACAATGTTTTACCACATGAAGCACCGGGTTTTAAACCCAAACCCTTCTGTAAGACATATGGAGTAGTTCTAGTAGTTCAAAATCCCCTGTAGTTTAAAGACTCGACTGTAAACATGCGTTTTAAGAATGCTGTGTTTCTGTTCCTTTAAGTGATGTTGATGGTGGCTTACTTATTCCAATTGATGCTTGTCAGGAAGCAAACATTCTACTTTAAATGAAGGCAGCAGAAGGGCCAAGTAAAATGCTGTGCCTTCACTCTTAGCAGCAACAAACTCTCACTGTTCTAAATGACCTGAGGAAGAAAACATTAAAATATTGCACCAAAACAAAATTAAACAGCAAAAACAAATAAGGAAACACACAGACAAAAAATAGTATGGATAGCAAATGACCAGTGCAGCCCCTGACAATAGATCTCTAGACAAAAATGCAGGAGTAATGAAAAGCTTTGTGCCATTACCAGAGGATTTTGTTCCCCTGATGTCTGCTTTCACATCAGTTATAAGCTATGTCTATTCTGGGTATATTTACACCTCTCCCTACACCTCCTATCTCATTCACTAACCACAGAAACTATTTAGGGTCCCTTTTAGAACCTTGAAGTATACTGGAGCTTTAACAAGACTTTTTTTGGTCTCAAATCAGACCGTAAGTAAATATCCAAAACAGAGGTAGGCTTATAAAGGCTTCTGAATAAATAAGTATTGTCCATTTTGCTAAGTATATCTGCTGTTGGCAAAAGGATTCTCCCTTGCCATGCTTCCCCTTATCATGCTATCCATAGGCTTAAGATGCAGAAAAAGAACTCACAGTAGAAGAGGCTAGAATAATTCCCTTAAGAAATCCCTTGAAAGAAAGCATAGTGCATAAGCTCTTATCAAAGTTCAATTTTCTTTTACATACTTGTCTTTCATTCAGTAAATGGTTGCCTTCATAATATTGCGTAATAGCTATTCTGTCATCCATGATGTCTTTAGAATCATTATGAATGATGAAATAGTACCACTTGGCAGTTGTTAGAAGGGCAGGTTCTCATGGAATATAAAGTTAAGCTAGAGTGAAGACCTCACTCCACATTTTAGTAGTGTTCCTTTCTTGGATGCAGTCAGTGCAAAACTGAAGCCCCTTGAACACTGGAATCTTTTGGAAATGTTTTCTTACCCCACATTCTGTTCTACTACCCAAGTTCTACTACAGAAGTTCTCAACACCAACATCATTATGTAAATTCTTCCAGAGTGTTCCAAACAAAATATAAGTTATCTTCAGAAGATCCTTACATCTCCTCCTCGTACTTTATGTAGTATATCCACTTTTTGGAAAGCATTCAGTATTTTCAGGTACTTCTCAAGTATCCCAAACATAGCTGCTCCCACAATATCCTCTGTGCAGACTAATCCAGCAGATTCTCTTCCATCACCAAACATGCTCATACCTCCCTCTCCATTTTCCTTTGCCTTTCTTGTATACAAACTTAAGTTTTGAAAAAGAAAACTGTTTCCTTTTTAGCTGCACTACCAGCTCAAGCAGCAGAAAGATTAAGACATTCATCACAATGATGCTCATTACAAATCCTCTTCAGAGCATGAATGAAACAGGCTGAATTTCTTCTACATCAGTTGGATGTGGATCAATCTACAGAGAGAAGAAAGGCAACAATTACTGCCTATAATTCTTGCATTTCTGTATGTGGGGCTTTTTTTGCCCTTTGACAATAAAAACACCACCTGCTGTTTATTTTTTTACCTCTGAATAAAGAGGTGGAGGCTGAAACCGGAACTCTTGTATGTAAGCAAAGACAGGACAACACAATTGTTCCTCACAGTCAATTGGTGGTGGATAAGCAGGAACATGTCTGGAGAACTCTTCCTCAGACACTACATCAGCATAATTTGGTGGTGCTGAAACACAAGAGATGCTATGTCAAATTTCAAACTATTCACTCACAGCCAAGACAACATATGCATTACAATATCCAAGACCATGAAGACTGTATTAAACATTGCACTATTATCAAATTGAATGAAGTGCACTATAGTCATAAATACTGTAACTAGAATTATGTTTTTATTAAGCTTAGGTGATTCAGCAGGAACACTACAGATTCTTTTAGGGCTACTCCAGCAACATGCCTGTGTTGTATCATGGTATATTTAGTAATGATTAAGGTGTCTACCTCCAAAGTAGAATTCCCACTATCAGAAGTCAGTTATTACAAGATTCAACTGAAAGTAATCAGATAGGGGTAAAGAGAGACTTAAAAAAGGCTGGAGCTAGGGTATCCTCACCAGTCCTTTTGGATCTTGACTTAAGATTTATGTGCGTCACTTCTCATGAGTCATACTTTAATGGCCTACATCCCTAGTAGTGCCCTTAAAACTGCCACGACTATCCTTCTGTTGTAGACAGTACTATGCTGTATTATAAAGAGTTCAATATGTATTACCTTCAGGGTGTTCTGGCATGGTCAATGCCAGCCAACTCATATCCATACTAAACTGGCTGGTAATGCTGGAGTTTCTGCTTGAAAATCCAATACATGGAATAGTGCCAATCACCAGAGGCATTTCAATCATCAATTTCTTAGCACCAGGAATATGGATATACACCTGTGTGACAAGCCCCAGATAAAAAAATAGACATCATCAGACCCCACTGAATTGCTGCTCCTAGAAGCTACCCTACTCCCTATACCGCAGATTTTATGTTTAAAAGTTAGGAATTTTCTCATCCCGGGTATGTTTAGCTAATACTCTGGTAGCTTTCATTATTTTTCAGCTACTTCCTTCTTTCTGTACCTTGTCCCTAGATGGCATTAAAAAATGCACAACAGGTTGACAAAAATAATTATGCACTTGACTTTCAGTCCTATCTTCCCATTTCTGAGAAGAATGACTAGAAGAACCCATTCAGCTTCAACTACTTTCCCCTGATAACCTCTGCAGGTCTAAAACTACACTGCTTCTTCCTCAGAAATGTTTTTCCATTTTCCCCGTTATCCCCATCTTCCCATTTCAGAGTCTCCCCGTGATCTTCAGTCTCTCACCTATATGGTATATGATATTTGTTTATATTTGCTGTTGTTCCCAAATTCAAAATCTAATAGCTGCTCAGTAGAGAAAATTATTCTGTTCCTAACTCAATGTAATATTCAAGAGTATGTACATTTGTAATAAAAATCCATACTTACAGCTAATGAATATTCTACTCTAATAATACAGCAGTCAAGTATAGAAGGGGATACAGGTGGGATTTTCAGAGTTTTCCCATTCCAGGTATCTGTACTCCCAGAGGCAATATGGTTTCCTCGGACATTGGCAACCATCTGACGGAAGGTTTTTGTCTTCCCACTGGCCAGGTAAGTTTGTGTTTGGAAAATGGCAGCTTTTGGAACAATCAAACGAGAAGAGCAGTTCTCGATTTCTGCATAGATTGGTATGGCTTCCCCTTAAAGGCAGAAAAAGTTCAGTGAATAATTTGTATTTACCAACTTTCCTCTGGGAGTATCAAAGCATGTTATGCAGCACGTACATCATCTGCAATGTTATGAGAACAATACTTGTTAGTTTCCTCAAGCTAGTTGGTTGGGTTTTTTTTGTTTGGTTGTTTTTTTTTTTTGTTATTGTTGTTGTTGTTTTGGGTTTGGTTTTTTTTCTTCTTTTTCCCCAGAGTGGTATCCAGGCAGAATTATAGCCACCTACTACATTTTACGTATAAACAATGATTCATTTTGAAACATTAAGCATAATATGAACAAGCTATAAAAGCTTTATTTGCAAATTACACACCAATCTTCCTTTTATATAGTACTAACCAAATTTCAAAACGTTTTATTTCCTCAATGTATCTAATGTTATCAAGATGACAAAGAAGCTGCTAAAGCTCATTCTTACAGAAGCGTAAACCTATACAAACAGGACATAAAAACCCGATTACATCCCCAATTAAGTATTTTATCCCAAATAAAAGCATTTTGTTATTCTTTACACTCAAATGTACATGGCTTTTCCATATGATTACTGACTAACAGACTTGCTTTCAATTTGTATTCCCAAGGGGGGATAGAGGGGAAAGGCAAGCTGATTTTTGTTAAAGCAAGTTCATATAGATCTCAATTTACTACCTACTAACCGAAAGTATTCCTTCAACTATGAAGTGCTGACTTCACAGTGATGAAAAAAACCCTATTAGATCTTTAATATTCACATTTTTAAGAGAACTACTCTTACCATTACAGTATCCCTTCCTCTCAATTTTGGCACTGAGAGACACTGGCCCAGAGGTGAAAAACCAACAGCCAACCATCTTCTCCTGACTTCTTAGAACAGGTGTCTATAAAATATAGAGTATTTTTCATTTTATGGCATAAAGCTATCAATCACTTGCAGTTTCATGTTATGCCTATCAGTCACTGCAATCTAGCTCTAAAATCCACTTGATTTCAATCACCATACTACACAATGCAACTGGAATTTTGCCACCATGTAAAATGGAACCAACGTTTGGCTCTCTGAACATATGGCTATTTTAAAATCCCAGCCTGCATTTAGACCATACCAACTAGGTAACACAGAGACCCATGTGCATTTGAACGTATTCCGTCTTCAAAAAGATTGATTTAGAGAATTTTATAGTGACTTTTTAAAGGTCTAGTAAGAGTATTGTGGTAATTATGCCCATGTTACTCAGTGCAGAAGAATGCAGAATTAATTTCATTTGCAAGCGACTAGTAGTTAAGCAAGTAAACTGTTTTTACCTTTGTATCCTTCATAAGAAAGGATCAACATACACACTGGGCTAAGGTGATGCATCTTCATAACTTGCAAGCCACGCAACCCCCCCAAAAATGTAGGCTTATGACAAAAACCATCTTAATTATTCATGGAGGACTGTCACATTAGATGACATGTATGCTGTCCGTAAAATTTCCATTAGAATAAACTTATAAGTAGACACGTCAAGGGTCCAAGCCAGGATTCAAGCTACTTAAAATGATTTACTGGGCACTAGTGCTCAGTCAATATAATTATGAAGTCTAAAATTTTTGGTGTTTTGCACTTTTTTGCATGGTAGCCTTGGAATCCATTAAGACAGGCACTGCCTACTTTGTGCCCCACAGCCCTCTCCTGTGCAATAACCTGTGGCCTACTCTATCCTTGCTGTATCTGGATATGCTGTCTTCATACTCCTGACATACACTGTTGAATATAAAGACTATATTCTGCTTACAGATCTCACTGCCAAAATACTTCTCCAAGTTCTCTCTAGAGAGAAAGATTAAAATGTAAGCATATAAAGAGGAAAAAACCCCTGCTCAAAACATCTCTTAGCTCCATTCACATCATGATGAAATGTTAAAATTATCCTAGCATTTTAAATAAAATAGAAATTACTCATTCATATTTAAATGAATAACCATTTAGATCCAGTTGCTATCATGAAAGTGCAAGGTATAATTTGATATTATTTTCATAATATGGGTTGAGATAAAAGAATCCAGCTCATTAGCTTCCATCTTGCCTATTTTCTCATTACTTAATGCCTGATCTTTCTTATTACTCTACAGTATTTCTAGTGATTATTAGAAACTCAATGCTTTAATGTGGCCAAATCTGTCATAAGGAAATAACTGAAAAGATCTCTGAAGCAGCTGCATGCACGCACTTAATGTTAGAAAACGACATGCAAAATGGAAGGATACGTAACATAATGGCCAGAGCATAAATGACAGGCTGGGCATGATTAATACTCTTCTATAATTACTGTTCCTCAACCTACTATTATTGTAGAGTTTAGGACACTGCAGCCCTGTGAATGTAGTTGCTCTGGTAAGAGTAACTACTTTATGCTTCTACATTATTATTATTAAGCCTTATTTATGCATCTGAAGCCTGCATAACTTTTTGGCAAGAGCATCTCTGCCAGCAGGGATGTAATCAATGGTATTAAAAAAAGCCACTCTGTTTGCTATTCACACAACCTAAGATCATCTATTTATAGAGAAAAGCTTAGGGAGCTTATATGCTTTCAGAAGTCAGAAAATGACACTCCAGAATAACATAGAAATGGTGATGGATGGATGTGAATGCTTCTTGGAAATGATTTTTTTGCAGCTGGCTTTAAAGGGGGGAGGAGGAGTGCAGGACCCTCTTACCAATAAAGCTGGTGAGCTGACGTCAATATGGCTAATGACCTGAAGCTCTGTCTGTACACTTTGATCAGGTGCTGCAGGCCTCTCCAGAGTTGCTTTCACATAGTACTGAATACTGCCATACTTCCCAGTAAAAGAGGTCACCAGAGGTCTGAAACAAGCAATCATAAAAGCATTACCAGACATTTGTAATTCAGCTCCAAACATGAACGCTTCCGGTATACATCAAAGTTTACCAATTTACAGCTTACTTCTAGGGCCTTAGGGAAACTGAAGCAAACAAGGCACGTCTATGTGGCGGTTGATTCAGACAAACATATAAAGCTGACCTATCAGTTTGATATTAAAAAAACCACACAAGTCAAATTACATTAAGTTAATGCCCCACAACAAGCAGTGTCCAGCACAATCCCTTCAGGTTGGATTATTTAACTTACTCTTGAGGGAGTTGAAAGCTGAACGGAAATTCATGTCTTCCATCTAGAAGAATTAAGCTTTCCTCACCTGTAGGATAAAAATGAATAGTATGTTTTAGTTATTCCATAAATAGAAGAACAAAGCAGATGCTTTTATAAATTATTTATATATAACAACACCCAAATGCGAGGGACTAGGAGAAGTTTTTATTGATCCCAGTGGGTTCTAGATTGGCGCCCATGCTTTATTTACGCCGTGATGCGATTTCAATGAAAAAAATCAAGGAAACATCGAGACCTTGAGTTTCAGTTCAGGACTCTGGCCAATTTCTAATCCAAAATGGCTTCTAGAAAGCATAAAGCAAGTTTCTTTTCTTTTTCAGCAGGACAGCAATTAATCTACTTTTTCAGTTAACAATTAAACTAACTTTTGTGCTAAAATGCTGCAATTTAAGGTCAGTATTATGAAATACTATTAATATATGTACTCTTACTGCATTCATAGAGGGCCTACCATTACACAGTTTTTAAAAGCCTAAATTTCCTTTTCCCACAGATAAACCGGAGATGCGTTTCACCCTTACAGAACAAAATGTCATTTCCCTTTCATTTTTCAATACTGCCATAGTGCTGCGGTGTCCGAGTGACAAAACTGCCAGCTAGACCTACGTAACAAAGAGCTTCCTCTTTTTTCGTAAGCCACTGCAAAAGGAGGCCGACTGCTTCGGCTGTCTTCCACGGGCAGCTTCCCAGATGCTGCTTACAAAGCACAACGAACACGCAGGTGCCCGATGCAATTCGCGGAAGAGCTAACCTCTGCAGGAAACCAGCGCGCAGCGTAGGAAACCAAGAGCTGCAGACCTTCTTCCAGCCCTGTTCAGCGTTTTTCAGCCGTTTATACAGAGAACCGAGTGACCACTTGACGAAGCTGTAGCAAGCCTCCCCTAGGCATGCCCGTGATGGCTGTGACTACGCCGGCGAGAGGCTTCCAGTGCGGGAAGGATGTCCCCGTTGGCCGGGCACCCACCCGGGCCTCACGCCGTTTCTCAGCTCCCAGGTCGGATACCGGTTTCTGCTGGGGGAGGGCTTCAACCCTCAGCCTTCCTCCCCTCTGGGAAAAGTAGGGGTGGACGCCATCCCGCCGGGGAGCGGGGTGGGAGCTTGGTCCCGCAGCCTTACCGCGCCGCCTTCCCCCGCGAAGGAGGCGCCAGGCCCCCCGGTCCCACCCCCGCTGTCGCCACGGCGGGCGGGCGGCCGGCCGGGCAGGCAGCCTCCCCTCAGGGCCCGGCCCGCGGCCCCGCACGGCCGCGTTCCTTGGCCCTCCCCCCCCCCGCACCCCCCTACCCCCGGCCGCCCCTCACCTTCGGGCGGGTCCCGCAGGAGGCTTTGCCGGATGTCCAGGTAGCGCACCTCCGCCTCCCGCCGCGGCCCCGGCCCCGGCGCCCTCACCGCCACCCCCCAGGTTCCCGCCCCGGGGACAGCGCCCGAGCTCTCGCTCCAAGCGACGCGGGCCCGGCCGGCGGCCTCCAGGCGCAGCCCGCGGAGCGGCAGCGGGCCCGCCAGCTCCAACAGCACCTGGCCGGACACCGTGTCCCCGCTGCAGTAGCCGCCGCCGCCGCCGCCGCCGCGCCGGGCCTCGTCCTCCAGCACCAGGGCCAGCGTCTTCACCGTCCCGCCGGCCCCGGGGCCCAGGCCCGGCCCGGCCGCCGCCATCGCGCCCCGGCTCCGGGGGAAGCCTACGGCCGCCGTCGACGATTGCTTTAAAGCCCGCCCGTCTCCGCCAGCGCCCGCAGCGGAAAGTCCCGCCCCGGCCCGCTCCTCATTGGCCACCCCTCAGCTCCTCGCCCTACTATTCGCCGCGGGCTGCCCCTGGGCCCCCTCCTCATTGGTGCCTCGGCGGGCACGCACTGGGAGTGCGTCACGCTGCGTGATCACTGCGGCGGAGCCAATCGGGTGCGGGCGGCCGCGCGTGGACAGCGCCCCGATTGGCAGGGCGGCTGCAGCTCCCTGGCGAGAGAGCCAATGGCGCGGCACAGCTACCACGTGCACAGCCTGTGGATAAACAGGCAGGGAAGGGGCGGGGCGAGGCCCGCGGGGGCGGGGCGGGGCGAGGGGGCCGGGCGGGGCGGGGAGGTGAGGCCCGGCCCGGGTGGGAGGCCGGCGGCCGATCGTCCCTCGCCGTGGTGGGGAGGGCCCGGGCAGCCGGGGCCTTTGGGGGTCCGGGCCCTCGCCCTCCCATCACCAGGCTGCGGTCACTGCCTTGGAAGCCCGGCGGGGCGGCGGGCCCCGCGCTGTGGGGAGGACTCGGGCCCTCGGCGGGCCTCGGTTCCAGTCATGGTGGCTGAGGGGGGGAAGGACCGGGCTGGGCATCGCGCGTTGCATTCCGTCTCAGCCTCTCCCCGCTGACAGCCGGGCTGGCTGAGGACCTTAAATAGGGCAAAACGATGCGGTGCCGCCGTTCACCTGGGTTTGCCCAGGGTTCACTTCAGGAGCTCTCTGCTGCGTGTGTGAGCCCCTTTCCCGTCCCGCTGGTGAGCAGGTGGTGAAGGGCTTCGGTCTAAAGGAGCCATCCTGGATTGCCTGGAAGCCTCGCTGTTCACACAGATGCTGAGTTTTTCTGCACTTTGTAAACCAACAAGTGCCCTGGTTCAAGAGCTTGTTCCTACAAATGCCGGTTTTGTAACTGGATAGCTAAATGGATACATGGAGCAGCATGCTGTTAGGCCTGAACAGTGTGGCATAAACCTTTCCATACCAAATGGGTGATGGGGGGGGAGTGAGTGAGCGGCTGCGTGGTGCTTAGTTGTTGGCTGGGGTTAAACCACGACAGAGCTGTAGGTAATGCTTGGAAGATTTATCCACTAGAATAAATGCAAAGTTTGCTGTTATTTCCAATTTTTAGAAGTGCGAGCTAAGGAAAAACCCCAGCATCTATAGGAAGAGTGGCAAATATGTGTATGTTGATAGGTGAGTATGGCCAGATCCAGCAGCCAGACGGAGGTGAGGCTGCTGCAGCTCCGGCCCCAGGTCCAGCCAATAGCCGACCCAATAGATGTTACAAGAGAATATGTTTTGCATACACTGGACAGATACTAAAATTAGTTTTGTTCTAGGAAGTGTCATGTTTTATGGTTGCCTGAGTTGGCAGTAGTGCATCTTCCTGAAGGTGTGTACGGTGAATGATCTGCCAGCATTTCCATTGGTAACGAAGGAGTCACTTCTCGATCCGAGTCACCTGCCTGCTTGAAGCTTCTGACAGCTGCATCTTCCTGCATTCCTCCATCACTCTGGCGTGCTGGAAAGCACCAGCCTAGTGTTTCCCAGCTGACTCAGTTAATTACTGAAATTAGCAAAAAATGTGTTCCAGACTCAGAACCTTGGCTTTTAAATAACTGACAAGATAACGTCAGGCTTCCTTGGAATCCCTGGCATACCTTTGTGATAACCTGTCCTGTGAAAAACAGGCTTATATTTAGAGTTACTTCTGTGATGAAGAACTTGTTCTTGCCAAGAGTGAGGTAGGCCTTTTGAACACTTTTCACTGGCTACAAGTTAATGTGCTCCTGTGTGTTAATCAATAATAATGTGGGAAGAAGTAATGTGGTTACAGATGGGGTGAATTCGTAGGCTTGACTTGGACCCTTGGCCACAGATTCCCCAGGTCATGATGAAGAATTGTGTAACTAAAGGAAATAATGCTGTGGTGGTTGTTTGAGTATTTGAAGAATTTTTGGATATTCATATCTCTTTGTGCTTTTTGAAATAGTTTTTATAGAAACTGCAAATGTTGCATTATGGTTGGGAACTGTGGTGTATAAAATCATGCTATCTTTGTTATTTTTTAGTTCAATTAAACTAATACAGCTTGAATGTCTAGTTTTGCATAAATCTTTTCCTTATATCCAGTTTTTTACATTAGCAAGTATCAAGTTAGTTTTGTAGCCAGCCAACAGAACATGCTTGGATGTGTGTACTGAGTATTTCATTATTTGCTGAATTTGCTTAGGTACAACGTGTGTATGCAATTTCTTGCAACTGATTTTGAAAGTACGATACAGAGGAGGAAAAAAACCAAACCAACTCCAAATCCCGCATATCCCTTTTTTTCCTGTATGAATTAGATCCTGTATAAAAGGAATTAATTCTCTTATGGGTATTATGCAACCATTCCTGTTTATTCTTTGCAAGTGCAAATGAGTTAGATAAGGAAATGAATAAACATGGACAATTGCTTATGAAACAAAACATTATACAGAATTAGTGAGAGTTAGGAGGCTTGAATAACTTGAACAATTAGCCTGTAGAGGACACAGTTAATGGGAACGTTCTGTCACAGTCAGATGATACTTGTTCCAGATGTTTGTTTGCCCTTTAATGTACTTATTTTTTTAGCAGGATTCAAAGACCAGAGCTTCTTGAAATTATCATGGAGCGATTAGTTTTCTCATCCACCCATCTTGAGAATACTTTCTTGTCCATGAGGCATTTTACGTGACCAACACAGTGTTGTTGTAACATGAACAGTGGAAACCACCACATCACTATTTTAGTCTCCCATAACCCAGAAGGAAGGAACAGAGGATGAACACTCAGGCAGTGTGGGTGTATGTGTGTGACTGGATATTTGTGGGTGGGTGTATGTGTGAAAGAGCAAGAGATATATTAACATGCTTGATTATATTTTCATTTCACTTATTTTGCCACTTTATTCAGGACTACGTAAGAAAGAGCTGCTTGAACAAGTTAATTAATGCACAGGTTAGCCTGTAAGAGTGAAGAATATACAAAGAAAGGTCTCTTTTGAGAGTATCCACAAAGCTGTGAACAGCTCTAGCAATAATCACAGGCTTATTTTGAAGGTGAAGGATCTAGGAGAACATCTTCCTACAGCAGCTGGTAATATCCTAGCTCTGCTGGATAATTTGGAACTGACTGCTGTGGTCAGATCACTGAATTTAGAGGAATCTGACAGTGTAAGTTTCAGAATGTAATAATTATTTTTAACTCATTTCAGTGCACATATTGAAAATAGGCTATCAGGGCTTGACCCTACCAGAAGAGGTTTTGAAAGTATCATATAGATTCCAAATTTCCACAATGGGAAGGACACCCTATATATAAATAACCATTTTTGTGGAAGATACAAGATAAGAAGTGGTCTTAGCAACAATGACCTCTGCCAAGAAGGTCTCTCTTTTTCAGGGATCCAAGCTGTGACTGGGAAGGAAGTGAAAAACTTAATCAGTATTTTCTGATCTTTTCCTGCTCGAAGGGAACTGAGACAGAGCCCTTAATCATGAGTCAGGCACCAGCACTAGGAGTTTGCCAACTAAGCCTTTCTGATCTTAATCAACAGCCTGACAGCTTAGAGAGTGAGCAGCTATTTCTGCTACTGGAGGAGGACTTGAGAAGTGTTTGTGAGAGCTGCTAACAGCTAATTTACAAACTGTGGATTTCTTATTTGAGATTGCTGTACTATAACATCCGTTCAAGTGTCTTTCTTATCCAGTACCAAACACAACAGGCAAAAAAACAGTGACTGAGCTGCAGTTGAGTTCAGTGGAAGAGCCATGAGATAGACTCTGCTTGAATGAAGGCCTCACAAAGGCAGTGAACAGTGTGTAAACTCTGTACTGGCCTTTTTTCTGCATGGTAGGGAGGATTTGCCCGTATACCTCGTCCTTTATCTGCAGATAGTCTCAACTATCTCAGTAGGTCTGACAGATGGTCGAAAGCAGTTGGGTGAGAGCAATCTTTACCCCTGAAAGTAGATATTACGGACTCTGAAGCTCCACAAAAGCCCTCAGAATATAGGGCCTTTTTTGCCGGATATTCAGAAATGCTCTTTCTGGGTTTGTTTATGGAGTCAGGACAGGGAGGGAAAGGAGACAATTCCTTTCTTTCCCTAGTTCCTGGCCTTTTACCAGCAAGTTCCTTTACCAGCGCTGTGCCAAAAATGCAGCCGTGGAGCAGAGTGTGAATTCTCCCCAGCACTCCCAATCAGCACAAGAAGGCTACGAATGGGTATTAGTGACACTTGCTGTCGCGTAGTCTTTTATTGCTTTTATTCTATTACCAGTAATTGAAAGGTCAGCCAAATTTTTCTTAGACAATTAAGTGACATTTACAGATAGGAGATTGCAAGGAGCCAGAGATGCTTTTCCGAGTGCTGCTGCAAATGCAGTGCCCAGCTAGTCTGATATATCACCACTGCCAATGTGTAAAACACCAGTAAGCATATTTTTAAGAATCATGCTGTATGTGGTACATTGAGAAAAGGAAAAACTGATATACTGGCCCAGGAATCTAAAAGTGTGCACTTTTTCTCAGCAGGTGTTTGTTCACACAGCCCGTCAGGCAAAGCACAGTTGTCTCGAAGGCCAAAAGACCAATCTTAATACAAGGTTATGTCTGTAAATGGAAAATCACAAATGACAGTAGGACAGCCGATGTAGGAAGTATGAGGCAGAGGAGGGACAGAGTAGGTTGCACTAGATTGATGACTGAGAACTTACGCACTGAGTTCTTGGTTCACACAGATGCCTCCTACCTTATCCTTACCTTCCGAGGGGTGGGAGAGGTGTGTCTCATGCATGGGTTGAGAGTCTGGGGTAGAGGAAAGGGTTGTGGTGCAAACTGCAAAAGATTCTTTCCACTTTCAGTGGCAGCACAGTGCCAGGACCTTCCCCCCTCACCTCCAGAGGAACAATCTCATGAAGTGGCAGCAGCAAGCCTGCCTATAGGACAAGGGTCCTCATACCAGTTCCTAGCCTAATGCACTGGGATTGCATCCCACCATGTGATGGACCATCATGTTGCTTCATGCATTGGTAAAGAAAAGATTTGTGTGACCTGTTGTTTGCTTAAATATTTACATAGTGAATCAGATTGCAGGTTCTGTTACACCTAGTTCCTTTAGATAAAAGTGATCTAAATCCAGCACTCAGCTGGGCAGCAGAGGACTGCTTCAGGGTGGCTTTGGATGTTTACAGCTGCTACAGGCTTTGAAAGCAGTGCGAGTAGAGAAAAATGGATGTGGTTAGAACATCCCTTCATCCTGGTGTCCCCTGAGGACAGAAAGATTTATTGGGGTTAGTGGCGCCTGCACAATTAAAAATGGCCTTCTGGAAGTGCTCCTCTGGAGGAAGAGCTTCCTACAATTGTAACGTGTACCCCTCTGCATTTCAGCGAGTCTGACTTCAAAGCAAGGTGGTCAGAAATATTCCTATAAATATCTGACAAAGAGGGAGGATACAGGTTTCTGTTGCAGAATCAACTCTGAAAGCTGCGTTATTCATGTGTGGATCGTGGTTTGGTGTTCCAGCTCAAGGGAATGAATAGTCAGAAAGGGAAAGGGGAATTAACAAACTTAGTTGGGTTCTTAGTTATGTGCTGCTTTAGCTGGTTCCTACCATGGGCTGTAATTTGAGGGTTTTGAGGGTTTTGTAAAGTGTCTTTTTTTTAAATTTAAACTGAAAAAGTTTGAACTTGGGATGAACCCGGATCTCATACCAGAAAACCTCACACTGAAGGGAAGTGCATGCCTGGATCTGAATTCATCTTTTGGTAGAGCATTCCTGTACACAGGAATGTGTGCCTTGTGGTCATTCTTCAGCCTTACCAGTTCACACCAAGCAATGACGTGGGATTGTATCTCTGAGAAAACACAGGTGGCATATCCAAAATGTTTGTAAAGTTAATTCCAAGCGCGCTATTTACTGGACAGCATCTGGCTGAAACAGTCTCCCTCCTGGATGTGTATGGCTTTCAGCACGGGCCAGCAACACAGCAATTAGCAGATGTAGAGGTGCTCCACGTGAAGTGTTTTTTTCACACCATTTCTGATGGCTGCTGTTGTTGCCTAGGCTTAGGAAAGATCTTACTTCAGCAGGAAATGGAGATAATGGAATGCTTTATGCCAAAAGGGAATGTAGAGTAAGAGCTACAATGGATGGAAAGTGGAGTCAGCAGCCTGAGATAACACGAGTTATCGTCAGGACAGGAAGCAGCCTGGGATCGCAGTCGAGCTGTGCTGATGGGAATGTGTGCTTTAACTTAGAACAGCGTTATTTGGCTTTTACTGCTATTTCAGCATGATTTGCAACATAGACACAGTATGATTCTGTCCTTAAAAAGGTGCCTGTGTCATGAGGTGCTTATGCTTGATGTCAGATTGTTGGATGTTGCAAGAGAAAGGATGATGCTAGGGAAGCTGTACAAAGGCATTCGAATACTCGACTTCCTATGCTTGGGGTAGCTGAAGATGCTCCATTGTGTGGAACCACTTTCCTCCTAACACTGAGGGAGGGTTTGGAGTTTCATAGTAACTGTCCAGAGTTAAGTCCATCTAGTCAAGCTGACCCAGTATCACAAGCTACTAAGTTTTCCTTGCATGCTTTTGCTCAAGCTTAAAGTCCAAGCCCATATTTCAGTCATCATATAATTGCAGTGCCCAGCACAGGAGGGGAACAAGTGAAAGCAGGGCACCATCACTGGTAAGGTGTGTGGAGGTGAGGTCTCCCCACATGCTCCCATCAAAAAATCAACCCTGGGTGGCAGAAGAAGGCAGAAAAGCAAGCATACCCCCAAACAACCCAGCTCCTTAACAACCTTTCCCTAAAATCTAGTGACCAGAATAACCTTGGACATGTAAGGAAGGAATGTCTTCAGGTCAACCAAGGCTATTCTTGGTGTCCAAGAGAGGATATCGAACTCTTGCCTCCAGTGCTTTGGGGGGAGGTAGAACACCCCCAGCGATGCAAGCTGACTGACATATCTAGGGGAAAAAATCCTCTTACATTTACTGGTAACCAGCTGATGCTGCAAGGCATGAAATCTGATTATAATGATTGTCTTAGGTTAGAGCTGCACCTTTTATGAACATGTCCCATTGTGGAAGTGAGTCTCGATCTCTCTGAAATAATTTCATAGGCCCTGGGGGGACCAGAACATTTTGAGTCACATCTTCCCCTTCATGTGTATACAAGCAAAGAATCTCACAAACACTGAATTACAGCATGCATCCTAGAAAGATATTGAATCTTGCCATAAAGGTGCCAGGACATAGCAAGATCATTATTCTTTCTAGTCACCTCTGGTTTTTATTCATCATGCTTCAAGGAAATGGTGTCTTAATTCAAGGTAGAAATTATTAGTTTCTAAATAGTAGGTCATTGTTTTGCTACTTTGTATGAGGTTGAATCATTCCCATTACTGAATTCATCTAGATATCTATCAAGAGTTATCACCCTCCCAAACCTTTCCTTTGCTAAGCTGAAGAAGTTGAATCTGTTATGCCTCATATGATGAGGCCCATTTCCCCAAACCTGGGAATCTGCGTTTAAACCGGTGGCTTTTTAAAACCATTTGTGGATTAACCATGTTTAAAAACATTTAAACATTTCTTGGAGAAATTTGTCAGTAACCAGTTCTAGCTGTGATTAAAACAGAAATGAAAAAGCTGGGCTGGCAATAGCTGGTTAAGCCTGTATTTCCTTTTAAAATAAAGTACACAAATTATTCTTAAACGTAAGAAAAGGATAGGACTTCCTATCATTTCAGTTATTGCATGCTTATGTATTATATCTGTGTTATAGACATGCATGTATACATATATGCATAAATATATATGTATAAAAGAAAAAGAGAGCACATGTAAAACTCACTTGCTATGGTAACAGTTGTTGTGGAAGCCAATAATGGTCAGCTAGCCATGAAAAGCATGGGGAGATAAGAACACACTTACTATTAATACTGTTCATTTTTAGAAGTGCGCACAATGAAGCAGCTATTTTGACACTTTCTTCTGAAATATGAAGTATTAGGCATTGTCAGAGCCAGGATACAGGGCTTGATGGACTTTTAACTGCCTGCTGTTGTGATTCTTATCTTCCTCTATGGGGCAAATTAGAATTCTTTGGATCAATGAATGTACACAGTCTTTTCTTGTATCAGAATAACATTACACATCCTCTTGTCATTATAACACACCAGAAGATTATTTTCAATGATAATGACAAGACCACGTCAATCATAGGACTTTTGTAGTGGGAATTTGCTTCTCATTACATTGTTCATGTGGCAAATTTTCCCCTTTTTTCTTCTTGAATTACCACTCAGAAGTTGGTAGCAAAATGTTCAGAATTTAAAAAAGAGAAAAAGAAAACGTCTCACTTCTGCTGCCACCAGTCCTCTAAGTTATACAGGCATTAACTTCTCCTGTGCTTCCATGATTATAAAACCGGCATAGGCAGAGCCTACATTTTGTTCTGCTTAAATATCTGTACAGATCACAGCTTTTCCCTGATAGCCACTATTGTTGGAAAACATTAGTATGCACTACCTGTATTTTTCCATGTTCAAAGGAAGCAATCACAGAGCACTTCACTTATTTTACTAAGAGCTCAGTAAATGCTGCACTGTTGCCATTCTGCAAAGAATGTATTTTCATGTAGAGGCATTATCATTACCAGATTCTTTTCAAATTCCAGGAAGAGTGTGGTATTTTTATTTGGCATAATGAAGTCTGAGCACTTATAAAATTTGATTGTTTTAAGGCCTGTAATTTCCACCATGCTTTATTTTTTTACTTGATTTAAAGTTCACTGATAATTTCTTCTGTGTAGACAAGTTCTTCTAGGCCCAATGCTAGGTCTTGGCCTCAGTGTGTAACTGATGAAGACACTGACTGTTGGTGTCCACGGGGCCTGAAAAATGTAGAAATGGATTACAGAAGATGCCAACTGTAAATCAACTGCACCAGGAAATTAACTTATGAAGAGCAAAAATTTAGCTCAAATGTTGATGGAGCAACTAACTTGAGGTGGGTGAAGTTAGGCAATCTGGATCCTTTTAGTGTCTCTGGAGAGAAAGGAGCATTTTCAGATATGTGTCAGACACTGCCATGGATTTAGAAGTCAGTCTCACTCTGAAATTTTAGGAAGTTAGTTCACATTTTCCAGTATGGGGACAGGAACATAAGGCTTCCTGAAAGTCAGTAGGATTTAGGTTCCTAAGTTGGGAAGATACTTTAGAAATGGGGCTGGTTATCACCTCAATTTAGCACATTTTCTTTATCTTTGTTTTGGTCATTCCATGCATTTTTGCTTGGGACTATTTGTCCTTCTAATAAATAACCAATTTAAAAGTAATTATAATGGATTAGTCTCTTCTAAGTCTTCAGTTTTCATACTTTGCTAATCTGTAAAACTTCCCAAGAAAAATGATGCCATAATTGCAACATTTTGCGCCTTGACATGAAGTGTATATTTCACTCATGGCCAATTTAAAAATCAAAATAGAAACTTTGTAATAATCTCCCTTTACAGTTTGGGTTATGAGAAACTGAGAATTTCCTTAGGCTTGATTGATAAAACATGGCATTTATCCTATTCCTAGGATGATGTTCAGCAAACTTTATGACAGAGGGAAACAGCTGGTAAAGTGGGTTCATGGAAAGGTGAAGGTAATATAGACATAAAAAACAAGAGGATAATGATTTTAAAAGGGATAATAGTTGTAATAACACCATTAACCTTTTGCTTCAAATTATTGAATGTGTGGTCTCTTCAGCAGGCTAATCAAAGGTTTGCATTAACTGCAATGCAAAAGGAAGTGGCAATATACAACCTGAGGTGATTTTTTTTCCCTTTTCCAATTATTCACTATCAAACCCTTAGTGGAAAAAAAAAAAAGAAAAAGAGAGAAAAAACGACCCTTTGGCTGTTGAAGACCCCTTCTGATTTTGAAATGAAGCTGACTTGCTTTCAGAAGAAACAAACCCCAACTTCCTTTCTGCTTTGTAAGAGGCAGATTTTGCTAGGGAAAAAAATAAATGAAAAATAAATATAATTTGTTATAGATACATAGAAATTTAAGTCAGAGATGTAAACAGGTAGCAAATTGTTACAGTGCGGACTGTCAGTAAGAGCTGGCCCTGAGCTGTTTGGTGGTACATGGAGGGGGATCTTCAGCAGAGACCCACCTTGAAGGGCAGGTGTACATACACATCTCTTCATAAAGAGTGTAGGCACGTCACAGCAGGGGTCTGATGGCTCACTTGGGACCTGTGAAGCTCCATGCTACTCTGTTTAGGTTACTTCTGATATCTAAACAGCTAATTCGGCCTGGATCAGAGAAAAACTGCCTTTTTTGCTTTCATGTTACATGCGTACAGGGTTGGCTAGCAGGGGCAGACTATGCTTTGACAGTTTATTCGCATGCTAAAAAGCAAACGCATTGATGGTGGAAAATTGCCATAGATGATGGAAAAGCTCACAGTGACCTGACGGAATTGTTCAGGAATTTGTCCTGTTGGACAAATCTGCTCCATCATACGATTTTGCAGGTGGTAATCCTTATTGTTCACTTAAGGCATCTATCCAGGTTGCACATCAGAGCACCTTCAGTTGGAAACCTCCCCTCTGTATGCAGTCGGCGGAGAGAGAACCACCTGAGTTAGACACCCAAAGCAAGATTGTCTGCCTGGCTTGCAATGTGTCGTGTCAATCTAGTATGAAAGGAATAAGTGTAAAAGGAAGTTTGCACCGTTCCTCGCTGACAAAACCCCATACCATTAACAGCCCCATTCTGTGGAATCAGAAGACGGTGAAAGACTTCAGGAGAAGCGTGCCTTGAATTTGAATTAACCAGATTGAATTTAAAATCAACAAACTGAAAGAGGCTGAGATAAGAAGTCAGAACATTCAGAGGAAATGAGAACTGTTCCAGGAACTAAAGGTGAGAGAAACACTAAGTCACATTAAAAATACTCAGCAAGAAAAGAGACACCTTTTCTTTTTCTGGACACCTTTTATTGGAAGTCGTCTATAATCGGTAACCTTTCCCAGGCACTTTCCCAGGCTGTTTTTAGTGGCTGAATCCTTTGTTTCAAAACCACCCATTGACTCAGTGCCTTAAGTGAGAAGTAATTAAGGTGGACAGAAATCTTGCCTGCTATAAGGATGTATGAGGTGTAGAAGAGAGAGGCAGAAAGGGGAGTGAATGAATTTTTCCAAAAGATAGCTCTCACAACACGTGAGTCTGCTGTAATGTATCGTTAAATACATGTGTATGTAGACGTGCAGCTCTATTAATCTTTCTGTCTATTGATCTATTTATTTCCATATACACACATGCTGATGTACATATGTGTGTGTTCCTGAAAGATAATGAACTGTTTAGGCAGTACTTTGTCAGAATATCATTTAAAGAATTACATCCTTTTAATGCACAGTAGTTTAAGCAAACTCCAAGGTTCTTACTCGGCAATAAACCCATTAAATCATCTTAAATACCATGTCATAATGACAATTTGATGCCACCAGATGTGGCACTAGGGATTTTTTTTTTTTTTAAATGCTTTCCTGGAGATACAGCTTCCTGAATTTTAAATTCTCTAGCCTGTTTGCACAGCTGTTAGATCACAGAGCTCTGCCATCTCTTTGCCTTGCATCAGTTATTCGCTAAATCATGTGTGGCATGAGTACAAACTCCCTGCATCTAAAATGTTTAGGCTCATATCCTCTTCACCCTCGTAAAGTCTGAATAGTTGGGCTGTATGGGAGAGGGTGAGTGAGCGTTAAAATCTGAGAGCAGTATCCATTCCAGCTGTGGATCTCCCTCATGGGAAGATTTTAGAGATGCAGTCAGAAGACTACCCTTTGCACACCCCTTTTCACTGGCTACTTAGCGTCCTGGATCTGTGAAAAATACAGATGCCTGGCCACTTTCCTAGCTTTTCTCTCCTTGTTAGCCAAAAAGGCAACCAGCTTGGTAGTACAGCACCACGTCTGCACAAGGAGGCTTGGGAGAGGGACACGTTAGCAGGATACAACAAGAGTCCAAAAAAATCCCTCTCACAAAGAAATATTATTTTGCACAGTGCATATTTAAATAGTGAAGCAAGCCATGGGAGGCTGTGGAAAACCTCAGAGGCCAACAACAGGAATATGTTAAATGAGGAGCAAAATGAGTGGAGGAAAGATGCTTTCCTGGCCCTGAAACAAGGTGGTCCAGAAGCAACCCCTAATCCAAGAAGTCCCTAATTTCTGATTGACAGAAAGCAGGAGACCATCTAATGAGCAGGCTGTCGATTTGCCTGACCAGCAGCACTGGACCAATCAAAGATGGGACACTGGGCCTTTGCTCTGATCCAGTATGTGGGGACCATGTTGTCAGGGTTTTTGTCACGCTCTGAGTTTGTATGGATGAGTCTACATGAGCTGGGGTGACAAATGTGGCCGCTCTCCCTCTTGGCTGCTCTCCCTCTGAGACCTTGCATTAGACATGCATTTTCCCCTAAAAAAGGTGGTGGGTATGTGAGAGATATATATTGGCAAGGATTTGAAGTGAGGTTGTGAATTTTGTGCAATTAGAAGGTGCTAATAAGTGTGATCAGGTCTGAAGCACAAGCACTGATGGTGGGATTTGGAGCTGCTCTTGGATGGCTCAAAATCGTGGTTTGTGACCCCGGGGGATTGCTGTGGGCATTTCCCAAGGGTCAGGAAGATCGGCACAAGACACCGAAAGCCTAGCTATCGGTAGGTGACAAACACCTACTCAGCCTGAGCGTGATTGGGTGTCATCACAATACCAACCTATCAGTGCCAAAGGATTATTAAATCCTGATTTAATGTGAATTAGAAACACTCTCCAAAAGGCTGATTCAAAGCCCAGTGGAAAGATTACCATTGCCTTGCATGGAACCTTGGTTTGATTTACTGTTCGGCTCTGGGGCTGGCACATGAGTGTTTGAGCAGCTCTGTATAGAAGAGGGCATGAAATGCTGTCTAGATTACCCTCCTGTGAAGTGTAATATTTGATAACATCAGTAAATACAAACCAGAAACAAAATGACAACAGCATTTGAGCATCTTGTGATAGCAAATGAGGTGGAAAAGTTAAATGGATATAGAAGAGGATCCCCAGAGGTTGAATCGCAGAATGGTGCTGGTAGGAGCCCAGTTGTTACCGTACTGATATCAACATGTGGAGCTCTAAATCTTTTTGGATTGTGGCTGAACAGAGAGATTTGCTTCTAGCTGCCTTTTCTCTTATTCATATTGTATAGGCTGTCCTCCTCTCCTACCAGCAAACAAATAAACACTCTGTGCCAGCTATAGCAGCAGTTTACATGGAAAAGCAATGAAGCAATTTCAGGAAAGTATTAGATGTAATTTTGACTTTTTTTTTTTTTTTTTCTGTCACTTGGCAGCTAGAAAGAGGAGATGCACTGATGTGCAGAGCCGGGCGTGTATTATGCAAACTCATATCGCAATCTCATTGACTGTTCGTGGACCCCCATATCTCTCTGTTTCCATCTGTTGTTTTAAGACTAAGTTGTTTGGAGGATGTCCAAATTCCTCTCCTTTCCCCAACTTTGGTGAAGTACCTGCCTGCCTTAGGCTCCCTACATAGACAAGAGAGAGAGAGGCTTCTCCAAAAAATGTGATGTGCCAAGGGATGCTCCTTTCTCCCCCTTCCCTCCTTCCATCCTCTTCCTCTGACTATAGGGATTTTATAGGGCGCATCACCCTGGTCAAGGACCAGAGTCGGATGGGGTGAAATTTGGGCTATGCTGCTGTCTTCAGCTGCTCATGGTTCACAATTAAGATAACATAGACTGTAAGGAGTACGAAAGTGTGATCTGCCGGTTGCTGGTGGCCCATGAGTGGGCAGCAGCAGAAGCTGCCATGTCTCAGTCTAGGCAGTAGCTCATGGCTGATGCAATATTTCAAGAGATAACAAGGCAACGTCAAGCTTATCCAAGAAAACAGAAATGACACAGAAGATAAATAAGCAACGCATATAAAACATAAACGCAATCCTATTAAAATTAAGTATGTTTAATTTCAGAAAAGAATGACATTGTGGTGTTAGATTTACTGAACAGGAAAAGATTATATGCATCGTTAAAAGAAAATGTTTTCAAGGGCCCTTTTAAAAAATTGTATCCATGTTTGCAATTGCCATGTGCAAAATATAAAAATCAGAGAAGGGGAAAAAAAAAACCAGCAAGCAGGGGAAATAGCCCATTTTGTGAATTATAGGAAAAAATATACCATCTGTGATTTAGTGCAGTTCCCAAGATCCCATCTGTGATCGAAGCACAGTCCTCATTGAAGGCTGAATCCCTGAGCCGTTCCATATGATAAAATATTTCTCTTGGAAGATGCTTGGGCTAATGGGTTTGTTGTTCTGGAATATGTCTCTTCTAGATGAGACATAAAACCCTAGAGGCCTAATTTTGCCTCCAGTGGCCGACTACAGCTGACATCAGGAGAAGCCAGAGTGAAAGGAGGTCAAAGGTCTAACCACCTTTCCCTTCAAAATTTCTATACGACTTTTTATCAGGTCAGGTTTTGGGGTCTGAGAGGTCTAGATGGCAATTTCATAATCTCTAGTGTTAGATGCTGTGGTCACCGGGCTCCTTGCACAAGGAGGGCTCACTGTGCAGCTGCAGCTGCACCACAGAAGCTCTATTTCCTTTTGTTACTGCTATTTATTTTTCAGCAGAGTGATAAGAGAGAGAGAGATCCCTCAAACTGGCTGCAGGGCTCTAATGCAGATGCACTTCTGCTGTCTTCTGATGCCTTTATATGTGTTGTCACTGTGATCTCTTAGTCTTAGTCTGAAAGTGGCCTTAGCTGTATCAGGTGTTTATAGAAATGCAACGTATTTCATTCCAATCCTCTATTAATTACACACACATGTACAGACTGGCATGATTTCAGTTACCACTGAAATTTATATTTGAATAATAAATGCATTCACCTGTTTAATATATGTTTATATTTTTTACTCTGTATAATTACATGCTGATTATACAATTACAGAAAATACTTACATATTTTGCACAATTATACTATTACTGAAATAATGCCCACAATAGAACTGCGTGTGTGTGTATGCACATGTTTGGAAAATACAGCCGTGGTTGGTTGTTTCAGAGTCATCCAGAGCTCGTGCAGCTCCGTCTCGAGTGAGGTGTGCTGCTTGAGCAGACGGTGATATACCGCAGGAGCATGTGTGTTATTACTATTATTGCCTGTGGGTGAATCTAGCTCTATTACAAAATGGTTTCGGCTTTATTATAAAACACCTGCGATAAGGGTGTTCATCCAACCTGATTTCGTGCTTGGCTGGCCCAGCTCCCCGTACCCCTCGGTTCTGATGCACGGTGCAAGCTGCATGCAGGAGGTGCAGCTGCCCAAACAGACACCCCAGAGCCACCGTCCCCCAGTCTGTGCTTGCCTTTGCTGGTTTTAGGACAGACATTTCACTGTGCCTATGCGTCCTCAGAGGACTTCAGGCATCCTGCCAGGCTCGTGCTACCCGCCGCCGCGTGAGCGTGCGAGGGATGGGGCAGATTCGTGTCATGGCATGCGATGTCGTATTGGAGAATACAACTGCAGCTGGCTCTCGTACAGCCCTCTGGTCTGGGTGCTCTCATGCTTTGGGGAGGTTCCTAGTCACCGGCTTAATACAGATGAATAAACAAACAAGGAGCAGCCATTGATAGCATCAGCATCTGTGTTTGTACTGATGGCGAGTGAAACGATTCACCCAAGCTAACACAACAAAGCAGCGTCAGAGCTGGGAGCAGGACAACTGCCTCCCACCTGCCTTTCCCGGGATCAGCCGGCTGCCTGCACAGCACCACGAGGCAGAAGAAAAAGTCCTGTATAAGGGCATAGATACACCCTGGCTTTGCCTCTTCCATGCTGTACAGGTCTTGCAGCTGAAGGGTTAAAAAGAAATGAGTGCGTTCGGTATGCTCTGCGGAGTGCCCAAAGTCTGAACATGAATGACCAAATTGCTTTTTACTTTTTAAATTAAGCCCTCTGTCTGTACACACACAGCTAACACTGCTGTTCCATTAAATAAAAGAATTTGTTCCCACTCTTATTTTTAATAGGGTAAGACCCTGCCGTTCCATCTCACAACTTTACTGACACGAGATCTTATTAAAAGCAATCCTTCCCCCTCTCCTTGAAATCTGAGTTTCTGATAGCTTCATCCACACTGTGTTTATTTTATATACACAGCTCTGCAGCTGCTGCTTCCTTCTTCCCCGATAAATGACAGCATAACTGTTGCATCCACTAAAAAAGTAAATAAAATTAAATGGGGAAGAACAATACATCTCTGGCAGAGAATAATAACTCTTTTAAGGCACGTATCTAAATTGTACAGCCTGATCTTAATTGTAAGGATAATTCTTTGTTATTTCAAGCAACTTGGAACGCGACAGCAAACGCACAGTCTTGGCAGTACGTCCAGAGACATTTTTGTGGAAACAATGGGGAGAATTCTCCTGAACTGAAGGGAGATTGAAGCATCTTTATTAGGTTAATAGGGCTAGAGTCTGTGATCAGGAAGAATGGAAGAATGTGTTACAATCTGTTGGTTGGTTGGTTGGTTTGGAGGGTTTTTTAAGCACAGACAGTGCTGGATGAGGCCCTGCGTGGGTGTTGTATGGGTGAGCGTTAGGTGTCGGTGTTGGCTGCGAGGAGCCCCTTGACCAGCCAACCCCCAGCCCCTGCATCTCGCTTCCCAGGGAGGACCAAGAGCAGGAGGTTTCCTTCGTCCTCCCCAACCGGTTAGCCAGGCTGGTCCATGCGGGACTGGTGCCGCTGACGTGTGGCCCCATCCAGGCTTCAGGCCAGCGCCTTTCTGTTATCATCTGTCTCTGTTTCATTGTCTCTGCCATCACTGATGAAGCTGACGCCAACAGTGGAGGCCAGCAGCAGCGTGCTGGTAGTTACCGGTGCTGTTTAGCCACGGCTGTGGGGCTGGGCTACAATTTCAAGTTGTCTATTCAGTCCTTAGACAAAAGTTGTCTTGAATTTGCCTGGAATTTGCCTGAGCAGCTGGGAAACAATATTAAAGCAGAACAAAGCGAGAGAGAGTAATGTGAATTCAAACTACTAAATTAGGGAAGGACAATATTTGTGGTAGCATCAGAAACTGGAAGTGTTTTTGAGAATCATCCAGCTGTTTCTGGAATAAGTGGAACCTGCGCAGATGTGTGATCAGCTCTTCTAAGAGCTTGGCTAATTCAGAAACTGTATAGTGGAGACTTTGGGGGAAAGCAAGCTGCTGTCCTAACTGGTGGCTGGGGAAAAAAGAGGACCTGGTAGAGTGATCTGATGGAGGAAGGGAGAAGAAATACTTCCAAGCAATGAAGAATACTGCCCTTGGTGAGGAGATAGGAAAGGGTGAGAGGACAAAAATTTAATCCAGGTGATGACTTAAAAAATGTAGAAATGTTTCATTTAAAAGAGCGAGATAAAGCTACGAAAGGTGGGAAGTGCGTTGTCTGTTTTGAAAGCAGCTAAGAAAGACCTTGGGAAAGATCAGGCTGGGCAGGAGTGCTGCTGCTCTAAGGGAGTAGCAACAGTTGACAGTCAGTCAAGGTGGACACGTTATCAAAAGGATGAGGGAATAATGGCCATAAAAGGAATGAAAAAGCTGTCCAGAACAGGTGAAGTAGCACTAGTGGGAGATTTACCCTGGGCGTTACCTGGGAGATGTTTGGAGGAAGAGGTGAAGAAGGGCTTTGGCTTAGCAAAGCCCACGGCGTGGCTGTTTGTACGCCGCACGGCAGCACACAGCCTTTCTGCTCTTCTTGGTGTAGAGCCAGTGCTTGCCAGCTCTGCCTTTGCTGCCCTGTAAGCGATGCCCTGCCAGCAGTGTGGCACCACAGCCTGCGCAGGCATCCCGGGAAGATGCTGTGGGGACTGAGCTCTCTGGAGAGGGTGCACTTGCAGCTCTCCGTGTGTCTTGAGGGCAGCCTTAAGCCTTCTGTGCATCATGTTTACCATGTAATCGGTGGCCATTTACCCTTGTACCTAGATAGATAGCAGTGAGTTGTTTACCGTGGCCTCAGCCTGCTTTCCTGCCCTGTTTGCAGGGCACTCACTGGGCTGGGTGCTGCCTGGAGGCCAGACTTGGGAGAGGGTGGGGTGAAACCTCAGCTTCCAGGCGAGGAGGAGGAGGGTGCTCTGGACTATGTTCACGTACTTGCTCTGCAAGGCAGGCTGAGGCTGGCTGTGGGTTACTGTCCCAGAATAGCCTCAGGCATAAATGAGGGGAGCCACGTTCACATGAATGCTGGCCCAGGTGCCAGCAGGTAAAAGAGCAGCTCCTCGTCCTCAGCCAACCCAGAGGAGAGTCTGAGGCACCTGCATGTCTCCCAGTCACTGTTTCAAGGAGGAGCCCATTCTGCCAGGCTGGACCATTTTCTCTCTGCTCTATCACAGAGCGGCTGTGGGTAACACAGCATCGCTCGGCTCCCCTTGGGCCAGCGAATTCCAGGCACGAACTGAGGACAACATCTGGCCCTTTGAAATGATCCAAGAAGTACCAAACACAGCCTGGTATGAGAAGCAGGAGGAATCTGTAAACCTGAAGCAGCACCCTCATTCTCTGATGCTGCAATTTGGTAAATGGCAACAAGGTCATTGCTGGGTCCGTTTTTGTCTTTTAATCAGGAGGAAGATTTACAGCTTTTGGAGTATCTGACCTAGCCATTATCATACAGATGCTCCTTGCATATGCTTCAACTTGAGGCAAAACACAAAGTAGTTTGATATTAATATAAGCTAGAGCTCAGCATGAAATAATCACCTCACCAGAGATTTATCCTCCGGTGAAGGCAAGAATTTGCCTGGGAACAGAGCAGGTTTTTCCTCTGTGGACTAAACACTGAATTAGGGCCCACGAGGTGGCGAGGACACGGTGAGCAAAACGTCTTGCCCTGTGAATGAGGGCAATAAATGAGGTTTTCATTGAGTTGCATAAGCTCTTGACCTTTCTTGCTGCGAAGTGCCATCTAGTGTTCACAGCCATATCTGCCGGCCCCTCGGCCAGCAAGACATTGTAGTGGCAGGCTGGGAACAGCTGAAAAAGTCTAAAGGGAAGGGAGACAAGCAAACAAACTTTAATTGTTCATACCCAGATGTTATTGGTCTTTAATACATGATTGTAGTAACTCAGGCAAATGAAGTTACTTCATTATGTGATGGAATAGGAGATGGTTCAACTGGGTTCAAAAATTAACCTGGATTTCAGAAAGCAAAGTGGAGACCGTGCTGAAGAAGCATGTTGTCAGAAAAGCAACAGTGGAATTTCATGCACAAAATATATGCCCAATGATGTGTCAAATTTGCATGTGCAATGAGCATCGTGGCATTATTAATGTTGTTTGTGTTGCAGCAGTGCTTCTGCATGCTCATGTGGGAAGTGGAATCAGGCACTGCGCACATGGAGCGGTGCAAGATAGTCCTTTCCTTGCAAGTTTGCAAGCCAGCTGCAATGAGTAGGTGAATCCAGGAACAGGAGAGCACCTTAATGACCATCATCCACTGTGTAGGTGCATGCAAGTTAATTGTGCATGCAAATTAGTCATGCAATAGCAAATGTACTTCACAAGCCTAAAATCAGACCCAGCAAAGACACAATTTAGCATCTAAAGTGCAAGAATCGGGGAGGGATGATCACAAGAATGCTTAGAAATTGGAGGCGGAGGGGAGGTAAAAAAGTGCACAAAAATAACTCTGCATCCAGATTTGTATCTGGGGCATCTTTTGCACTGGGCTGAGGCTGTCCTGATTGGCTTGGAAATCTCCCTGCCACATCTGATCACCCCTGAAACCACCCCGAGCACAGACCTCAAACACAAAGGTTGTTATTATTATTTGTTGTTATCTGCAAAGCGCTGACAGCACTTAGAAGTGCCAGAGGATTCATGCCTTGGGTTTTGCTCTTGCAGTGGCCAGGAGCAGAGTCTAATTAGCCCAAACAATGTCCATGATAGAGAACAGCCCTACTGACAGGGAGCAAATTAGGTCTCTGACCTAGCAAAGCATTTAACCATGTGCCACATTTTTTAGTACGTGTATCTCTGGATTAAGACCTGGCTGATGTAACCTTTTGCTGCCTCTAATTTTTTTGATTGCAGTATGAAGCACAGCTCAGCTTGTGGGCTCAGAAACCCCTCTGTACGGTATTAATCTGCTTTCTAAACTGACTCGTTGTGTCTGGACAAAACACCAGGGTTTCCTCCTAAACCAAAGGATCTTTCCCATCTACCTTCCTAGACCTTGTAGGCAACCCCATCCCCGTGTTCAGCCATCCACAGCAGCCGGCTCTGCACTGGTGCTGGTTAGCAGCAACTAAGAGTGGGTTTAGCACATCTGTGGCATGAACACTTGCCACGTCTCAGCAGTAACGCAGACCTTTTTGTGACAACAAGTCACCTAAGGGGCTCTCAATCCCTCTGTCCAGTTGCGCGCGCACACGCACACACACACGATCTTAAGGCTGTCTCAACATGAATGGCAACAGCTTCTCCTTTCTGCTTGTTCTTCTGTGATCTGCTGAATCTCTCTTGTGTTCCCTGTCTCACTTTGGTGATAAATGACAAAACAAATACAACAGCAATGAAGAACCTGGAAGGCTGCACAAACTCTAGGGGATGCTGAGAAATATGTAGTTTTATCTTCTTGGAATTTGGGAAGCAGAAGTTGACTCTGAGCTTGAGGGAGTCACCTCACTGTCAGAACTGACATGACCTTTATGAATTTTTCAGAAAACTCTTTGGCAATGAGGCCTTTTTGAGGAGCTACATGACCCTCAAAGGGCTCTTTGAGTTTAAGGTTTTACCCTGGATCTTCTCATGCCATGGCAGAAGCTTATCCTATGCAGGACAAGCTGGTAGCACGTCTGCTTTGCTTCCCAAGCCACATTATAAGCTTGATGGTTTCAGGGTGCGGAGAACAGGAGGTTTAAGGAGGAGACTCCAGCTGGAAACTGGTGGGTGTTACACTTGATGATCTGTTTGCATCCCTGTTCAGGAACCCTTTTGGAGATAGTGCCACAAAACACTCTCCTATGATACCTGCTCGTTCGCCGAACTCATGGTTGGACATCTGAAATCACTGGGCTAGACGGACCTTTGGTCTGCCCCCATGTCACTGCTCTTATCTTCTATGTTCTTCATTCCCACCTCTTCTGATCCACTGCGTTGTTTCTACTGCTGTGACAGGGCTTGGTTACCACAGAGGGCAACGCCACTTCTCTGTCCGTGCCCCGCTGTGAAGTTGTACCTATACATGTATATGTTCCTGGTCCCAAAGTTGTACCTATACATGTACAGATGAGGTGGCTGCCTGCGGAGCCTTTGCACCCCTCACCATGTGTGTCCGTCTCTTCTACTGAGCTGAGTTACAAACTACTTGGGTCATCTTACATTTTGATGCAAAATTAAAACAACTAGGGAATTTATCAGCTCATGCTGTAAGTGATCGTTGCGACTGTTTCTCATTTGTGCTCGCCAGAAGTGCCTGGTGATCCCATTCCCGAGTGAGCGCCTGAACCTAGATGTTCACAGGCTCCTCAATTAGCAGTACAAGAGAAATACAGCTGAGAGAGTGCTTCTGAATAAGAAGAGGCAACCTCAGAGGTTTGCACATCAGTGTTACAGCTCCCCTTGCAAGTGGAACCGCCAGTTCTTTAATAAAGCCCAAGCACGATGCAGCATATGCCCGAACAGTACAGAGTGTGCCAAGAAACTTGAACTGGGTTTTGTTTATTGTCATATACTTAGAGCAGCAACATTTGTGCAGATCAGATCTGAAGATGGGGGGAAAAAGCCCACCCCCGTCTTAGTTATAGCACAGTGTGTTTCTTCAGTGCCACCTCTTGGCCAGCAGTCTATAAGGTTTCATATGAAGACTGGAGCATCTCGTGTGATGTAAATGTGTTAAACCTGCTCTATTCCATGCTGGTGTTTCATGGAAGGAAGGAAGCAAATATTGTAAATTGGCGTAGAAGAACAGTCTGAAATATTTGTATTTCTTCCTTAATTTTTTAACAGGCTTATGTTATGGGTTTTGATGTAGAATCCTACCAGCTGGTGTGTCTTCAGGCTTTGAATAAGATCATACCAAAAAAAAAATCAAGCATTTTCAAATATAAAAATACCACAGTATTTTTCCCAACACAAAAATAAATTATTAAAGGAAAAGATTATCCAACATTTGCTCGGTGTAAGTCCTCTCAACTGCACTTCCCACATATCTTTTTGGATTTATAGACCATATGGTCAGAAGGACCTCTTTGCGACACAGGGATTTTTTCAGGAAGTCTTCCATCAACTTCAGAATTTTGGGTTGAGCAAAATGGTGGTTTTTCAGGTTGTGCTCCACAAATCCCAGAGTTCACAACTTATTTGTGCAGAGTCAGGAGAAGATAACTAATACAAAGAGGGCAAGATTAAGGTTTGCTACCCAAGAGCTGAAACATCCATAGCAATATTTTCAGAAATCTGCAAATTGAGAAAAGTTGCACACAGCTGCGGTAGAAAATGCTCTTTAGGTAGGTGCTCACCCTCAAGGTGAGGTTTTTAAGTAACAGATCATCCATTACATCCTCAGGTAATCTGTGACAATAGTTAATTGCCTCCCCATGATATAAAACATGCGAATCTGGTTTGTAGCCTAAGTTCATGCAGCTTCCATTTCTAGCCGGTGGTTTTAGTTATGTCTCAATGGTGAGCTCTGCTAACCAGGACTATCTGATTTTTTTTTTTAAAGCATGGATGCTATCCTAATTACCAACTACTGATTAATAAAATGAACTCAATAGTATATTAGAAAAATACCTTCTAATATGAATTACATATGGCCCAGCTTTACTGCCTCAGCCAGTGATTGGAATGGTTTATCCAAGTGCTTATCTTTAAGCCTCAAAATAATCCCACTGAACTCAGCAGTAGAAGGCAGCCCTCAGTATTAAAAATAAAATCTCCAACCCTAGCATTTTACAATTTTAAGACCCAGCAACCTAAGTGTTTGCCAACTGCAATCGTTCTTTTCATTTTGGCTTCTCTTGGGCATATTATGTGACTCTAGTTTTACTCATTAAAGTCTCAGATTGTGCTTGTTTTGTTAACAACCGTTAGGGCAGGGGTTCTTACTCTCAATTGGCACCATCTGGAAATGAGAAGGAAATTGCTCAGGATGAACGCAAAGACGAGGAAAGGCCTTGCACTTTTCCATGGTTGCAAAACTTGTCCCGTTTGGAATAGCCACATCTGACCTAGGAACCAGCTCGCCTTTTATTTCTTTTGGGGGCTGGAGGGAGAGGAAAATTTTCTTTCAAGAAAAGACAATCTACACGTTTCCAGCAGAACCAGAAAATAATCGTTTAAAAGCAGGAAGTTGCACAATTCAGGCTGCTAGCGAACTAGGCCTTTTTATGTAAATTGAATATCTTCGTTCCCAGGTTTTTTCCAATCTTGCACCACTTGTTCAGCATTTCCTCATTTTTGGCATTGGTTTCCATAGCTGCGTGCAATCACACTCTTACACAGATGCCATTCTGTGTTCAAAGCACTGAATGCTACAGGGCATATTAGTGTTTTTATGCTTTAGATCTAACTTTATGTAACTTCAGAGCTCATTAATATATACCATTTTGTGTGATTAAAAAACAACAACCTGGCACATGAGAAGCTTTGAGCAGGAGAATGGATTGCAAGGAAAATGTCTTTCTTCTTATTGTGCAGATTTTAAGCTAGACATGAGATGCGCCCAGTGAGTCAATGGACAAGGTACAACTTCTGCAAGGTAATCATTCCCTGACTGCAGCCGAGCAGACTGCATGTCAAAAAAAATCCAGAAAGGGTCAAATGCTATTTGAAACATAATGATTTCACAATAGTGGACACAAATGAGTGAAAAATCCCATGATGGTCCTTTTAAGGCTGTTTAAAATCTCAGGGAAAGCCATTCTTTTTTGCTGTGTGAAAAGCTAGAGACAGGACTGAGGTGTGGAGGTACCAGAGTGATGGGCTCTGGTGATGAACATCTAAAAGCACAGACCAGAAAGGTGTAAATAGCTGGCTGCCGGCGAAGCACAATTCCCCCTGTAGTTACAGCCTGAAATGTTGACTCTAACGCTGTTGTGCCAAAAAAAAGGATTATGTGTGCCAGAGCATAGTTCTTCCCTAGCTGTGGTTGCTGGCTTTGAAGGATTGAGGTAATGAATATCTCCTGCACCAAATAAGGTGATGCGGGAATTTTTCTGACCGTCAGTTCTGACTTTTCAAGCTGCTTTCTGTCTAATGACACCAGCCTGTCCCTGGCTCACCAAAGCACAGGCTGTTTTAGCAACATATGACAGAAGTGATCACCCTTTCAGGTCGCGTGCTTGTCCCTGACGTGGCTGTCTCTCCTGCCAGGGTGTCCTGATAACCTCCCAAGAAGATCACACAACGCAGGCTCACGTCCTCACTCACGCTGTGATGGCGGCAGTGATGAGGAGTAGCAGGAAGAATCGGGAACCAAAACTGACTCGGGATATGGCATCTAACAGCTCAGAGATCCGAAGGTAGGGAAACTGCTCAGTGCATTTAACAGCAATCAGAATACAAACATGGTCCTGAGGGGCAGGAGGACATTTTGGTGTCAGAAGGAAGGGGGCCAGTGCAGCGTGAAACAGAAATACTATTTTATTGAGGTACCTGTAATGCTATAGGTGCATGTGCTTAAGCATCACTGAGCAAAGCAGAGGCATGCTCCCCACCATCCCTTTGAAGAGTCCATATTTCTGAGGAACAGCTTTCCAGAAAAAAGAGATACTTTGCACTAGGGTGGTTGGGAATCTGCTGTTGTTGCAGCTTGGGCAATGGCAATAATGGAAAATCTGGTGTATAATCCACCCGATGCTCACTAAAACCTTCCAAATATGGTCAGGCAAACACATTTTTCCTGTCTTAATCCCCGAGTTTGCGTTAAGGGGTATGTGACTTGAGTAGCAATGCAGCCCCCAGCTGGCTGGAGGGGTGATGGGGAGATCCGCACAACCCACAGCAACTCCATGCATTTCCCCAGTGCTGGGCAGCTTTCTCCCCTTTTTCCTTCTTTACATTCAAAGGGATGTACTGATTATATGCAACTATGACAGCAAATTGTGACTAACGTATAAAATGAAAATCCCTGCCTGATGGCACGGAGATCTTAGACAGCTACTCCGCAATTACTGCCTCACTACAATTTCTGCCGGGTGTTACTTACTCCAACACAATACTGAGCACAGGCAATTTACTGCAGAGGTCATAAAAAAAAATATCTCATTAAGCCCACACCATTTAAGACCAGGTAGTTTCCCACCTCCCATTTCTGCTTGGTGTGAAGCCTTGGAGGCTGGCTGGGTGGCTGCCCAAGGGAAAAATCCCTCTCTGGTGTGAAGAACAGCAGTCACGGTGGGGAGGGCGAGCTGTGTGCTCTGCAGGAGGATGCAGAGGCTGCTGAGCTGCCGTCTGCTTCGCTCCCTGCCCTGCTGAACCAGGGGGATGTAACCGGCTGCTGAGAGTGCAGGCGAGATGCAGGGAGACTTGGAGCTGAGCAAGTCTATTGAATAGCCAACGGCCTGAATTTAATAGCCATTTCTTTCCTGGGAACAGCACAGCCCCTGGGGACTTGGCATTCTCTCCCACAGGATGATCTGTTGAATACTCTGCAAGATGCTGGACCAAATTCTCTCCGCAGCAGCATCAGGTGCTTGCAACTGCTGCTGGGAGCAGGCAGGGCCAGTTGGCAGCGGTGCAGGCATCGTGCAAATGTGCTGATGTAGCACTGACATGGGAGCTCCTGCCAGGGCCCTGCCTGCAGAAGGCTAGGCAGGCACGAGAGCTATCTTTGTGCAGTGTAATTTACTGACAGCCCCAGCTGTCCCGTCTCCTGTTTGGAGGTGGTAGAGACCCCCCGCAGAGGTGCCACAACTGCACCGGTCAGGGTGAATCAGACTCTCCAAACAGCCGCCACCCAGGTGTTTCTCCTTCTCCAGCAGATGACCTGAGCCAGGAGATGGCATCTGTGCGGCCCGGGTGGCACCACGTGCCGACCGGAGCAGCGCAGGGAGCAGGTCCTCCACGGGCAGTTGTAAGCCTGGCCGGGGATCAAGTCCTTTTGGGAAGAAGGACACCAGAGATGGTCTGGGGAAGGTGGTACAGATTCCTGAGAGTGGAGACTCAATTCAGTCCAAGAGAACGTGAATGTCGCTATGGACATTGAAAGACCCCCAACAAAACCCCATCAGTTTACTGACTTTTCTACGAAGAAAATGACAACATATATTTAAAATTAGTTAATTCTCTTCCCACAACACACTCGTTCATCAGTGGGGTTTTTTACCTATAAAGCTTTATTTTCCATTAGAATATTATGATTTATAGAAAATATTTGATGTTGATGGGAAAACAACACAATAGTATCAGTTACCTAAGGAGAAATATTTGTATATACAAAGACAATTTAACCTCAGACACTCAGTTCACATACTCATGTGTGATTTATATTGCCCCAGGCTCTGAGGCGGAGTGAACATTGACACCCTTTGATGTTGAAAGAAGCCTAGTGACTGGCCTATGGGGAGATTTGTGATGTCTCTATCAGCCTGTCAATGGAAAACCAGGCAGCAAAGCCAGGCCCCCTAAAGATTTCAAGGCCTTGTAGGCAGAGGGATGGTGTAAGCATCTTACTTCCACCAAGTGATTGAGAGGCTGAACGCCGGTGCCTGGTCTAATTGAGTGCTTACAGAGCACTGTGCAGCAGTCGGCATTTGCACAGCTCTCCACGACCAATGCCCTTTTGCTCTGGAAAAGGTGCTAGTGTCAGCAATGAGGACATTTAGCAACTGTACACCCCTGGGTGATGGGGAGCTTCTGTTTCTGTTGCAGCCTAGTAGGGTTGTGATATCCCATGGCCAAAGGGAGGAATAAACCTTGCTTATTAGAAATGGAAAACATTTTCTTGCACTTGTCAAGAGGCAAATAAGCTCTGCCCAGAATCTGCACATTTCTGTGGTATCAAGCATCCAGGGTTTTCCATGGGGCAAAATAGTCTTGAGTAGCTTTGACATCTCACAAGGAAAGGACAATGCTGCAACAAAAAAAAGGCACCATCAGCATATTCTGCACTGCACGTCCCTGGCATGGGAACAGACCATGCACCAGGGCTAGCAATGGGAAGTGCATAGCAAAAGGGAAGAGGAGTTGATGCTCCTTATGAGTCGAATTCCCAGGAAATGTTTGAGTAACACTTTGGAATATAGGATTAAAATTCAATACAATGCTGATAGATTGGGGAAGTGGCTTGAAAACAGTAACATGTGATGTAATAAAGACAGCTGTAGAATGGTTTACATAGAATTAGGGACTGCTGGCTAGGCACAGCAGGATCTGAGGATTACTGGGGATTATAAACTGAAGATGCATCTGAAATATGATGCTATTGCAAAAACAAAGGACCAGTGCTCCATGCTCATATTAAGGCTGAGAGCTCATTTGAATCAGGTGTGTCCAAGGTTGCAACGCAACAGGAGAGGTACAGAAACCAGCCAAGCACTTGGGAACTAAGAGCGAGGGGGAGCTGGTATGTATCACTTGGCAAAGAAAGACTAAGGAATTGCTTGTGAGGGAGAGGCTGTAGTAGCCAGAGAGTGAATCTGCTTCCTGGTTGTTCAGAAACAAAAAATGCAGCTGCAGGTAACTCAGAAGCAGAGGAGGAGAATGGGCAAGGACCCCGGTGAAAAAGTGTCACTAAATGCCTTGCTCTGATGACAGCTGCTGTGCTACCAGGAAAGGAATCATGTTCAGTCTTCTGTTTTGTGTCTGGTTCATTTTACATGTGATGGAGATAAAAAGTTGTAACTTTTTTTTTTTTAAAGCCCAATTCTGTTGGGCAGCAATGAAGGAGGCAGGAATATGGCAATAAATCTCTTTGCTGCTCTGGCTGCAGGACTGAAAAGCACTCACACCTATAGTATTAGCGATGCCATATATTGTCCTTAACTTGCTCTTGTCCCTTTCAAAAGTCCAACACTGGCATCATCCTTCCCTGTCTCTTCCCTTGTGCCCTTCAAGTGTGACTGTAAAGTCACAGGCTTAAAGGTTGTGAACAGGATATCTGAGGCAGGAGAGCAGATATCCGCAAATTTGCCTCAGTGGGGAAGTGGAGAATAATTGTGGGTTCTGATTTTCCAGGGAGCCTCGGTGGGGAACTAATAGTCTAGACTTGTCCTTTTTGAGGCCTAATTATGTCTCTCTGTCAAGCTATAAAAACAAGAGTCTGTAGCATCACAAGGGAAAATGAAAGCTATTGGCCTGTGTTCTGCATTTAATAGGATGTCAAAATCTAAAGCAGAGTCTGACTGTTTTTTGACTGAGGTTAGAAAAGAAAATGCAACTAATTAGGCTGTTTCTGAATATCCCTCTCTGTCTAATAGCTGTAGACTTGCAAATTGTAACATACTGGAAATCCCAAACTCTCTGATCAGTGCTGCTGTCTGGCTGGGAGGGTTCTTTCCCACTGATGGGATTCAGGTTCCACTTGAGCAGTGTCACTATTAGTGGGGACAGTTCCCTGGGAAATGCCTTGTGCCATCGTACCTCTCCATGTTAAGGAGATGGAGAAACAGAGCTAGGGTTTTAGGCGTAAGGAGGTGCAGCTGGAGAGAAGCAGGGTGTTCCATGGGAAGTGTCACATGCTGCTAATGAACTAGTCTTTTACAGCTTGCCTTGAAGATTAATTTCAGAAGTCTTTGAGAACGAAGAAACATTTGGGAATTATCTTGTGCATGAAATGCAGGCTTTACTCTGTAGGTATCATGGTCCCTGAATCAAAGACAAAGTGGTCTCCAACATACATAAACCCCCCAAATACCCCAGACATCTTATGTGTAAGCTAAAGCAGTTGGTCCCAACCTTTTTCTAGCCAAGTGGCTCTTCCATGTCCTGCTCTTCCATCTGCACCCATATTCTGACCACTAACTCTGCTCCCAGACTCTTAGAGCTGCCTTCTTGTTTGCAATCTTTCAGAAGCATGCACCAGAGGACACCACCAGCATTACATTAATTAATTACATCATTGCATTAATCACACCTTGGAGTCTGCTATGTCAGGGAATGTTAGATGATGTCCTAGTGCCTTCCCCTATTCTTTGGAAATTAGTTTGAGGGTTTTTCTTGTTGAAATCATTTCTTGGAGAGAACTGCAGCATTTACAAGTTCCTTTTACCTTTCCCTTGTCAGCTGCCCTCATTCTGAACCAACGCTACGCTCAGCTGGCTCCTCATGTTTCACAGATGAACTGAAATAAAAGTGGAATTTGTCCCACTGTGAGAGAAAGGAAGAGAAAAAAAAATAACCGTCTACAAGATTTTTCATGCAAGTCCCACATCCTTTGTTTTGCCCTCTTTTTGACACAGAAGTTTGATTTTCTTCTGCTTAGACATTCTGGGGTGCCTTTCTGGTTTTCATTCTTCTTTTCTGACCCAACTTTGGGTTAGTCAGGAAACCGCCAACTTTGCCTCACAGTCAAAACTAAACACTGCAATTCAAACACAGAGGACATCAATGGGCAGGAAAAAAAAGTGGCCTCAAAATGGTGATTTTTTTGATGTCACTTCTGCAAGGTCTTACAGAGGGATTTGAGTCAGGAAAGCAGAGTCAATGACTCCATAAGAAAATAGAAGGTCTTTCCAGGAGTCAGCCTGAAAAGAAAGAAAAAGGGTGGAAAGGAGTGTAAAAGGAGAAAGACTTGCATAACCCAAAGGAGCATAGGAAGCAGAGAGAAACGAGAGCACCTGGATCTCCTCGGCGACTGTCAAAATACTGTGTGACATCGCCTCAACACTTGCATGGAGATTTATAGCCACATTTTCCAATAACTGCATGTTGATTTCACCCACAAATAATAGTTTCTGCAGACATAGCTAACCCATGCTGTAAAGCATGTCTTTTCCCAGGCTGTAGCTGGAAAAGAGACTCAAAGCAGCTTGGGACCAGTACTGGAAGCAGAAAACAGCTGCTCCCTAGAAAACCTTGTCTAGGCAGTCTGTTCTTCTGGGGCTTTGACGGACCCACAGATGACACAGACCAACATCTACTGTGGCAGTGGCAAGGAAAGGAAAAGGACTTGGCCATGACTTGGAAATGTCTTTAGCCTCAGATCCGTCCTGTGTTGCCAGTTGTAGAACTGATCCCACTAAAAATGAGGGTGGCAAAACGTGGCCTTTCTATGGATTATTCCCAGGAGCCACCAGCTTTATTAGGAAAAGATCTGGGCAGGAGGCAGTAGCTTCATTTTGGTGTAACCCCAAGCTACATCCATGAAGATGGCTCATCCACTGCCAGGTCCTCCAGTCCAGGCAGCGACTGGTCACGGGCTGCTTCCCAGGGCCCTTGAGCCCAAGCTTCCCAAAGCTTACTGAGAAGCTACTTAGATAAGGCCTCTAGCTGTATTTTTAGGAAAGTCTTTGAGAATGGTTTTAACCTAAATGCCTATTTAAGTCTTACTGGATCTTGGTAGAGGTGGATTTAAACATGTGCTTAAATAATGTCCTGATTGCAAGCTGTAGCCCACAGTTGGGTATTGCTGCCAGTTTAGCGACCATAGCCCTCTCCCAGCATGAGTAATGTGTGAGTTAGGCAGCGTAGGAAGAACGAAATGATAAATTACTGCTTCTGAGAGGACAGTCAGTTTGCTGTCCTCCACCAGCTCCTTCCTTCTGCAGACATTCATCACGGTTTCTTGAATCAGCACAAAAGCATTCCCGGCTGCCCCACATTTAGTGCGGCCTGTCAGGAGCTACCAAAATGGCCCATAGGAGCACCAGGGCACAGGTGATTTCCAAGTTTTGACCTTGACCAAAGCAATCAGAAACTGCAACTAAAATACAGCCTGCTTACAAAGGGAGGGGGGAATTAATAACCACACAGCTCAAATTTAGCATAGAAAGTTATAAAACTGTAATTATGGGGGTAGGAGGGTCTGCAGGTTTTCCCCTCTGTTTTAATCTGTACAACTTGAAGTGTTGGAAGGAACATACTGCTCAAATAAGGGATTACTTTTGCCTTTTAATCTGTGACATAAAGATGACATAAAATTTACCCCTGTGAGTTGCCATGTAAATGTATCCAAGTCAAATAATGCACAGGGAACAACAAAGCAACCCAGCCCACTCTGCTCTGCAAGATGGGCGTTTAATTTGTGCGTAGAAATCCCAGGAACTGAAAAAAGCCAGGACCATTTCACATGTACATCCCCACACAAGCCTCCCTCCTGCAACAAATTATTTTTTTTGGGGGGGGGAGGGCTACACAGGGAGGCAAAAAAGGTTGTCAAATCCATGTTAGATGATGGCACAGATTCCTCAGCTACCAAACGCAAGGGCCAAGCAGAACAAAGAGATTTGCATTCTAAGTGATGCAAAGCAGCCAGCAGTGTTTTAATGTTGTGTTTGCTCTGTGATGTCTTCATCAGGCGCTCAAAGGCAGCGGCTCTGGCAGCCGTGGGTCCCCGCGAGCCTGTCAGACTCCGTTTCCATGGTTTTCCTTCAGGCAGCACCATCGGCAGACAGCACGGAAACGGACCCCTGCAACCTGTTTTGAACAGTGTCTCTGATGTAGGGCCCCAGAGCGGGCATCAAACTAGCAACAAGCAGCAAGAAAATAACAATTTTGCTTTTCGCAGGTGTCAGAGCGGCAAACAAAAGGCTGTTTATAAAAGATGCAACATCCCCTTTTTGTCGGTGTTGGCAGTTTAAAGTCAGTCGAGTTGAGGAGGAGGTTTTGGAGGGGGTGTGCTGTGAGAGAGGGAGCTCATCTCGAGGAATTCACGTTGTTTTCTCTTTAATCCTTTAGCTTACTAAGTAATAGCTATTAACAGCGTTTCAATTATTCCATTTGAATCAATGAGGGCTATTTTCTTAAAAAATTACAGGTTTTTTCCAGGCAAAGAGAGCATAAGGGTCTCACTCTTCCCTCACCTTGAAGAGCACCCTTTATTTAAATAAAAAGTTCAGAACATTTAAAGCATTTGAAGCCATATTTGAGCATTGATACTGAATATTCAAGAGGTAAGAAAGCCGAGTTCATGGTCTTTTGCCACTGTGGCTGCCTGTGTGCAGTGATGACATGAAAACACAGCCTGTGCTAAAGTCAGGAGAGCCGACAACCAGACCCAGCTGGACCAGTGAATTTCTGAACAACACTGGTTAGGGAACTTCACCGCTTGGTGCCTCAGTTTCACTATGTGTGAAATTTGGATAATGATCTATTTCTTCTCTAGCGAAGGACATGGAGTTTTATGCCCAAACATGATATAAAGCTCATGGTTACCCTTGTGGTTATCATGATGCTAGTGACTAGAGCCAATGCAATTCCCTCAAGGAACAGTTTTCCATTAAAGAAAATTGATGGGTCAGATGCTGACCAAGTTACAAGAGAATCTGCTTTTTCCTACCAATTAGCTGACTTTATCACAGCTGCTCAGGGAGGTATTGGGACCCACTGGCTTCATTGGCTCTTGTTTCCTTTGCAATGCATCTGCCAAGCCAGGGAGAAGTCAGGAGTTGGGAAGATTTGGGAGCATTGAATCCCAAGCTGCCTTTTTTTTCCCTGTAGTGGAAAGACTCAAGTGGACATTTGGTTTTACGAGACTTACGGCTTCTGTTCAGGAGCTGTAGATGGTCAGCTGGGAGCTTACAACATGAGGCTTTCTTGCTCATCAGGGGCTTCCACAGCAGGGCTTTTTCCTTCACATATCTGTATATTGGAAGTCAGTGAGCTGTGAGGACGGCAGGATTCCTGGCTCTTCTGGGGCTGTGAGGTTCCAGGCTCTTCCTCAGTTTTCTAAAAAGAAGCCACAACCTTGTATTCCAGCTCCTGATTTCATGGTTCCCACTGCCTTGGAGACATGGTCTTGTTCTCTGTAATGGAAAAGGTCAAAATGTTTGGGCTTGTTCCAAATTAGCATGGAAGCCAATGGAAAAAATAGCCAAGTCTCATGTAAAACAGAGATGCATTTTTCTGTAGATCTCTCAACGTGAAGAACTCCAGTTCATGGTGTGGCTGAAGTTATCCAAAGTGCATTCAGCAAATGCTGTTCCTGTCTCACAAAACTCACCTCCTACACTTCCAGATGCTTTCAGGGTAGTGATTTAATACTTTTTACCTATAATTAAGTGGCTAGTTATTTAATGCAGAGTATCTGCATCTGAAGCAGGCTGAAGTCACTAGGTGTGTTCAGTGATGCTGGGAGTGTCAGGGAGCAGATACAGGTGTTGATGCAGCACTGCAGCTGAGGTCCTACTCTGACCCCAAGTTTAAATGAATAGTCACACGATCTATGGAGAAAATGACCTTGGGATTGAGAAGGCTTTCAAACTGGATATGACATATTATTATTATTTTTTCAGACTTTAATTGATCTGTTAAATAAAGGCAGAGCATTTTTAAAATGAATACTGTTTCTATTTACAACACTGATTAGCACCAGAACAAGGCCAGGTACATCCATACTGACATTATGGGCAAAATATTAACAGATCCCAGCACTGCTAACCGCTGTGTACAAGGTTTCCTTGTCCCAGGAATAGTTAAATTCCTTTTCCACTGATATAGAAACAACAGATTTGTTCTCAATGTATTACTGTGCAGTGCGGAATTTGCTCTGACTTTCTCAAGAGCCAACTGTAGAGCAGAGCGAATGTTCAGTGAAATGAACAGTGGCTGGCATGAAGGGATGGGGTGAGCAAGCCGTAGACTCTAGCAGAAATTTCTTTTGATCAGAGGAACTGCTCATGACTTTTGTTCAGTGTCTCATGATGAAAAAAAAAATCCTCTGGTAGAAAAAAAATGTGCCTGTATCACAGCGGAGTCAGAAGCTGGCAGTCATAGCGCCTAGACTATTTTTTTAATGAATACTTGTGTTTGCAGGGTATTGCATGATCATACAAAATGCAGCTTTGTATTGTTTCCCAGTTTTGAAAATAGCTGTAAGTGGTGTGGGTTAGAGCAAACAAACAGGCAAAGCAGGACTGAATTCATTCAAGAATGGTTTGGAGCCATACCCCTGTGTAGCAGGGTAAAGGGGGTGTGTCCAGGGAATTACTGGAGGGAATTGTGAACAGTTGCTTTAAAACTGAGGGCTTTTGAGAAAAAAAATAATTCTCCTCTTCTCTGTATAGCTGCACTGTTATTTATGGATAGTGACTGAGCTGGAGGGAGGGAGGGATGCTTAGGAGGTGCTAACCTTGTATTCTCTCCATTGCTTTGTGAACTTGGTTCTATAATCAGGACATTTACAGACTTACTTATTTTGGAATAAGAATATTTTGTTCTGGTTTGAATTAAACCTCTCCAGAATTGGGCTTGTCACCTGCGTGGAGAAACAGGCTGCAAGCGTAGAAGGGGAGGAGAGCCTTACCCAGAAGCCGCTCCCTGCCCCAGTGGGGTGAATCTATGGTGGGGAAAAAAACATTGCTGTTCTGGAATGAGGTTATGCACTGAGTTACCCCAAGGGCTGGGCAGGGAGAAGCGTGTTAACCTTTTGTGTGCTGGGAACCAGGTACCACCCTTGAGCCTCATCACCAAATTATTAATTATATACCCACAGGATTTCCCTCCTGTGGGTATATTCCCATTCTCATGCTTTGTTTTAACAGCACAATCTCACCATTACCATCACTATTATTTTATTTGCTATTCTTACTTTTCAGGCTATTAGAGAAAAGTTTTTTTACAGGAGAAGAACAGTCTGCAGTCTTGCTCTGCCAGTAACCAGGGATTTATCATGTAAGAAGTCTTTCTAGGCTGTCAGATTTATATTATTCTTTGGAGTCATGGTTGTTAAAGGTGAAAAATAAAATCAAAAAGGACAAAGAAGTTAGCACAGCACAGTGTGCATTAGGTACCCTGAGCAAACACACTGGATGACACACTCGGGGAGAAACAGAAGTGGGAAAAAGTAATTTTATCTCAGCATTTGCTTTGGCTGACTTCTCAGTCACCAACATATTAATGGCTCTTCCCCTAGCAACTACAGAGCTTCCAACATGCAACTCTTCTTTGGTCATAAAGACAAAAAATGGAGTTTGCCAGAACAGAGCTACCCCATTCTGGGCTGCTGACAACAGTCCCAGACTGTCCATATGCTCTGCTGCACTCAGAAGTGGTAAAGCAACATTTTTGCTCCCGCTGGTGCCGGTGGTGTCCCTGCGGTTGTTATTGTTTCCATCCAGACCCTCTCCTCTTCCCTGGAGCTCCTGCCTGTTCTGTTTCAGGCTGTACTGATAGCAATGTCACAGCTCCTGAGCGCTGAAGAGAGTGAACAGATGTAGCTGTTGTCGCTTCCCTGTGAGCCAGTGGCATGGCCTGTCTCACTTTATTCCTAGAAATGGCTCGTGCGGGATGGCTGTGGAGCAGTTTAGAGTGAAAAGGGACCTGGAGGGAGGAGGGATGCTCCCACAGGGCAGGTCTGAGAGGAGATGGGTGACTGGCCTGTGTCCGGCAGGGAGGAACAGGACCTGCCACCTTTGGGGCTGTGGGGGCTAAGAGTAATCTCTTTTTCTGATGGATTGTGTGTAATCGATGAGATGGGGAGCAGGCAGTGAGGTGGCAAAGGACTAATGGGTCTGTGACTCCTGTAGAGGATAGATAGGCCGTTCTCAGTTCCCACCCAGCAGGATTTCAGGGCTCTGAAAGGTTTGGTAGACATCAACTAAAATATTCCCTCTCTCAGTGAGCGCCGTGGGATTTGGATTCTCTCTGCACATAGGCAGAGCATGGCTGTTAGATGAGACCCCCAAGCACTGTCTGTGAAGACTGTGTTTTCGTTACAGATCGGCTTAAGCCTCCGCTGCATTTTCATAGAATTATAGAATGGTTTGGGTTGGAATCACCCTGCCATGGGCAGGGACACCTTCCACTAGACCAGGTTGCTCAAAGCCCCATCCAACCTGGCCTTGAACACTTCCAGGGATGGGGCATCCACAACTTCTCTGGGCAACCTGTTCCAGTGCCTTACCACCCTCACAGTAAAGAACTTCTTCCTTACATCTAATCTAAATCTATCCTCTTTCAGTTTAAAGCCATTACGCCTTGTTCTATCACTACATGGCCTTGTAGAAAGTCCCTCTCCGGCTTTCCTGCAGGCCCCCTTTAGGTAACGGAAGGCTGCTATAAGGTCTCCCTGGAGCCTTCTCTTCTCCAGGTTGCACAACCCCAACTCTCTCAGCCTGTCTTCATAGGAGAGGTCCTCCAGCCCTCTGATCATCTTGCTGGCCTCATCTGGACTTGTTCCAACAGGTCCATGTCCTTCTTACGTTGGGGGCCCCAGAGCTGAATGCAGTACTCCAGGTGGGGTCTCACAAGGGCGGAGTAGAGGGGGACAATCACCTTCCTTGACCTGCTGGTTATTCTTCTTTTGATGCAGCCCGGGATACAGTTGGCTTTCTGGGCTGCAAACATACATTGCCGGGTCATGTTGAGCTTCTCATCAACCAATACCTCCAAGTCCTTCTTCTCAGGGCTGCTCTAAATCCACTCATCGCCCAGTCTGTATTTATGCTTGGGGTGCTCTGATTTTAAAGGGGTGATCCCATTTTCTCCTCCATCTCTCAGCTAGACACCCCCATCTTGCTCAAGTCCAACTAAAATCTAATCATGGAATGGGCCACATGGCTGAAGAAATGCTGTTCATACACAGAGTGAGTGGAAAGATAACAGTGGTGGCAACTTGGCCTCACATCTGCTTAACCTGAGTGTGAAACTGTACCCTTGACTGGCATCATCTAATTCGCATGTTTAACTCTGTATTAAGCATTCTGATGTCTTACAATCCCCAGCAGAAATCTTTGCCATTTAACTGACCTGGGGGTTCTTGATGCATTGGACAAGCTCAGTCAGGTCAGCAGAACAACTGAAGGTATATTAAAACACTAATTTCTACCTTTAGCCATTAGTAGTAGAGGGAGAAATTCATTGTTCTGATTCCTTTCCACGAAAGACAAGAGTGGACAAAATACTAGGTTCTTTCCATTATTAAATCTATTGTCTTCCCAAACCTAATCTTATCACAACTTACTGTGCTTTCAGATGAGGAGATTCAGTGCTACATGCCGTCTTCAGGGTAAGGATTTTTGTGTTTATCTGCACGCTCACTGCCAAGGCAGATAAGAGACTTTATTCTCTACATTATCACTATTTTTCTCCTTCCTAGGAGCCAGTGTGACTTTAAAAAGAGGGGTAAATATTTGAGCTTGTTTTGCAGACCTAAAGTGAAGCTCTGGGGTTTTTTATACTTACTTATATCCACTAAAATAATCAGCTTGAAGAGGCTTTTTCAGCTTCTTGGGCTAAAAACTTCCCTTTTGTCAATATTCGCTTGCTCTGTTCATTATTCCGTGCTAGACTCTTCCCTCCCCTGATTGCGTGTTATCACCTTCAGTGGAACAGCTGTGTCATTGCTAAAGGGTGTTAATCTTCCCCTATCTAACACCTTATTGACAGCTAGAGTCAGGGAGGCCCCCAGTCTTTTCTGACTTGGGTGACTTCTCAAAACATTCCTTTCTTAACTTCCTTTTCATTTCGTACCAATCCCACCATAGTCTGACCTGGAGAGGTAGCCACAGCCTAGCATAGCCCCTCCTGGGCTGCTGCAGCCAGGTTTCAAATGTTCTGCCTGTATGAGTTCTAGCGATTATAACCAGGAGAATATTCCCTAACAATGTCAAGGGACAATAAGCCACAGCTAATCAATAAACACAATACCTACCGCACACCAGAGCTCAGAATAGAAACTGCTTCGGCAGGTGGGACAGCTGGCTTGAATTTTTATTTAGTGGTTGTGAAAGGCACCGTGGCTTTCAGCGAGACAAGAGCAGCGCTGACAGTGACAGATCCCCCATTACATTGTGCCACTGAACAGAACGAGCCACTTCAGCAGATACAGTTCATTTTTCCTGAGAGTTTTGTAGTGGGTTGGAATTAGTCTAGAATTTCATTTTTCTGAATTCCCTTTGCCTGCCAGCATTCTGGACTGCCCTGCAGTTTCCAAGGTCACCTTGACTTTTTGGAGGTCTAGAAAGATCCAGGGCAAATTTACGTGCTGAGCTGATTGCCTGTACAGATCTGCCTTAAAACAGCCAGCACAGCAGTGGGCACCCTGGTTGGGATTTCTGCCATCCCTCATGAATGCTGGGTCCAACAGAACAGCCTGTTGTGAAATGGAGGAGCAATAAGAAGCACCCTTCTTTTTAGTCTTTATGCTCCTTGACTGTTAAATAAATGCAGATATTCAGATTTATCCCGCCTGTGTTCCAACACAGCCCTGAGGTGCTGAAGTTGGAAAGAAAGCGCCTTTTCCTCTGAAGTCAGTGGGAAGAGACTGAAATCACTGAGCCCCCGTAAGGCTGGTGTCGCTTTGTAGAGGTCTCTCCATGGGTGATACAAGAAACCTTGAGCAGTGGTTCCTAACAGGAGACATTAAACAGTTACTCGACACCAGTTGTCCTGGCCTCCTCTTGGAGTTACTGTAGCAGAGTGGTGGCCACCAGAAGTGAGACTTGAACAGCCCACTGCTGATACAACCTTAATTTCCCACCGAGCCTAAGCATTTCTGACAGTAGAAAGCATTTACTGGTGGACTGCTGAGCAGATCAAGATGGATACAGTTCTCTTTTTGTTTGGATTAGGAGGTAGGTCCAGAAAAAGGAGACAAATGGGGTCATAAAAGAAATGTAACATTTATTTTATAAAGCAATTTACTCATCCCGCCTCTCCTGTACTTAAAAAGGCAGCTGAGTGCTACATAGAGGTTTGAGTACAGAACGGAGAACTGGGAGTGTAGGGGCTTTTGCAGGACTTGAACTGTTGATCTAATTTACTCCCAGTGTAACTGCAGTTATCTAATTGACTATGATTCTTAAATTTATTAGACTGGTCAAAACTGGGGCAATACTAATAGGCAATCTGTGCCCAGAACGGCTTTACCTAACAGTCAATATACAAGTACTCACCTGATGATAAGTTATATCCTAATTTGAAGATACACGTGCTGGCTATGACTGTCAATTAACTTCAAACTTGACCCTCACAAATACTGTATTCCCCTTCAGATACACCTTCCATGGGGCTACAATTCCAAATATCCTGCTGCCTCTACAAAACCATCAGCAGATTCCTTTTGGGCATGAACTGGGCCAATGACATTTTCAGATGGGCTTGGCCAGCCAGGTGTAGTCGTTAAAAGAGCTAGGCCAACACAGAGCGTCGTTAATGAAAGAAACACGGACCCCTGGGGGAAAATATGAACATCAGGTTATTTGGCCACCAGCTGATTCCTTATCAATAAGTGATGTTAGCAGAAGGCAAAGTGGTATTAATGCGTGCTGAGATGCTGCTGTCACACGAAGAGGCACTGCACTTGGGATAATAACCTGGTCTCGATACTCTGGAGCCCACATCAAAGCAGAACATGCCGGGCACCCAGTTTTTTTCTTGTTTTCTTTAGTTTTGTTTTTTACACCACGCACGAATAACCTGCTCAGCTACACAGCCTTAGCTGACTCCCACCATGTGAGCCCTGGGCCCTGGGAGCTGAGCTGGCCAGCCAGCATGTCTGCAGGATCAGGGCTCCAGTCAAGTCCTCGCCCGCTAGCTGGGTGCGCTTGCCCTGCGAGAGTTTGATATGGTCATAAATTACAAAAGATTCTTTTTCCCATGTCATGAGAATGAAAACCATCAAAAACTGGCTGAATATTAGATCTAACGTAAAATGAAAGGAAAATGCACTCAGCCTAGTAATAGGTTTGCTTCGGGATGTCGACTTTGTTTGCTCTGACCAAGCTCTGTGCCCAGAGCTCACAGCCAGACAGCTAAGAGAAGTCTGAATATTATTTAAAGGATTGGTAAGGTCACGGTGGCCTGAGCCTCTCGGGTCTGAATTAATCTCCTTGGCACAGCAGCCTGCTCTAGCTCGGCTGCTTGCACTCGCAGGTACATTCGTGTAGAGCAATGCCATCCAGTGGTTGCTCAGATTCATCACAAAGCCAATGGCTCCTTCCTGAGGGACATTACACCACTACACCAGCCAAAATGTTTCTGCTCTTGTTTCCTGATAACGTATTTCTCAGATATTAAGAGACTGTGACAGTAGCCAGCTTGATTGCTTTCAGCTTCTTGGGCTTTTTGGATCTAAAACCCAGGTATGTTTTAAGTAGCAGCCACTTGAACATGTTTAATAGACATTTGGGGTGAAATAATATTTTATGTATGCAGTCCAAATACACAAATTTATTGTCAGGCCTGGATTTCGGTGTGGAGAGTGGTTACATGGAGTCATGTGAAAAATTATGCTGATTTTTGAGACAATAATGCAGTCTGTGAATGAAACTTTCTCTGTCCAAAGCCCGGGAGATACTGAGGTCACTCAGTGGGACATTTTTCTTTGAGGATGATGCCCAAGGGAAAGGATGCACAAGAGCTGGGCTGTGCAGAACCTTTCTCCATCAACATCACATTTTAAAGAGTCCCAGTATTGCCGACTACCCAAGGGCTGGACATTTGTGGGGGCCTTAAACTTGCCTGGCCGCATCCCCTCTTTTGCCTTCTCCCAAAGACCCACCATCACACGGTGGCACAGGCCAACATCCCATAGCAACTAAACTAAGATGTCAACATTTTTTTGCCTGTCGCACTCCCCAAAGTCAGATGTAATTGCACGGCCGCCGATGTGGATGACGTACCATACCAAACACCACGACCTGTTGGACACGGCCCGTCCCCAGTGCATTCGAGCGCAGGCTCAGGCCGTGCTGAAGGGTGCAAGCCTGATCTGACCGAGGGGCAGCCCTTGGCAGCCGGGCAGATGTACCCAGTGGGTCTGACCCTCCGTCACACTCGGGCCCTTTCACGCTGCCACTGAGCCGCCGGCCGGCGTTGCGCGGCCCTGGGTGCCCGCCCGCTGCTGCGTTTCAGCGTGCTGCGGCTCCTGCTCTGCGGTACAAATTCCAATCAGGCACGACAAAGCCCACCGGGTGCTGCTGACAACAGGTGTCTCATTAAACATCTCTCAACCTTACAGGCATTCGCATTGACAAGAACCAAACTCACACTCAATCACAGCTTAATCACAGCCAAACTCTATTAACAAGTCATACTAATTACCAACTTCTAACAATTTCTCAGGTTCAGAGGCAAAATATCCTTTCTTTATAGATGAAAACAGACTTGTGATACTCCAGCTCTGGCCATAATTAGGTCCTTTTAAACAAAACAAAACTAAAATAAAAATCCAGACGGATCCCTTTGTGATAATGGTCCTGAAAGTACAGTTGTATGACGAGATGTTTTGTTTGTTTTAATTTTGTATCTGCTATGTTGCCCACAAGGGTCCAATTAGCTTGTTACAGATGCTTGTATCAGTTTTATCCACTTGTCTTTTTAAAAATTTTTTTTAAGAGGGGTAACTTGTAGCGCAGATGCTGGCCTGCAGGCATCCAGAGATCAACAACCAGCTTTCTGTGATACCAAGCCCCCTGTGAAACAGGCAGTCCTCACCCACAGCATTCATAATGCAGAGGGTAAAACGAACAGAGGGGAGGGAGGAGCTTGCACTGGATTTTGGATTATCGTGGAATAATCTGGTGTGTTCAAAAGTGGCCTGAAGATGGCAATTCTGCCATGGCTAAGAATAGCTCTGACAAACTTTGGTTGCTACACCTTGGAAATTAAAATGCAGGTTTTATTTTTAATAGCGTGAAGCGCTGCCTTGCAACAAAACAGAAAGCTCTTAAGACATGGCTTTGATTTGTACATGTCACTATTTATTCTTGTCCCCTGGTATGTTCACCACATGTGTAATTCTGTGTTAGCCTGGATGCCTTCCTCCATTGTGTGACTGTATTGAGTGCCCGAGCACTCGAGAACTCACTTGTGTAATCAATACGCTTACAAAAGGGTACATATAAATAACATGAAGAATCTGACTTGAACTGACAGTGGGTATATCACATCAAGGGCTAATGCCTCATCCTTAACTCATGCTGCTGCTGGAGAGGAAAAAAACCCACACAACAGACTGAGTTAAGGACTAACATGAGATTTCCTAGCATTTTCTGAGCAGTGTGGATCACGGAAGAAAGCCTCCTCCAAGTACCTGCAGTGCAAAATCCAGGAGCTGGTTGTTTACCTGTTCTTGGGTTTAGTTGCTGTTTGCTTCTCCTCTCCTTAATTTTAAAAGGAAATTAACATTTCTCCTGGATGATGCAGCTCAGCAGAGACTCACCAACTCGAGGCTTAGTATCAGCAATTATTTTTACCTCCGGTGCAGGCAGTTTTGTTTCTTCTGCTAGGCACGGCAGGATGAACACAGGATACCTGAAACTCCTGGGACAAGGCTGCATTTCCTGGGGTAGGTTGGGGTGATGTGGGATCCCCGTTTGCCTTGCTGTGAGGGTCGTTACGTGATGTGGCAGCTCTGTGAAGCTGCAGGCACCCAAAAGCAGCTGCACGGAGGAGCAGGGTGGTACCCAGCCATGGAGAAGAGTGGGGCAAACCCACCCACCTTCGCTTCCCCTGGCGCAGCCCCGCAGGCTCCATCCTTTGCTTGCCTGCACTGCCAGAGACCAACTGCAATCCCAGTGTGATGAAGAGTGACACAATGGCTTACTGGTAATGTAAGACAGGGAGAATCAGTCCAAAAATTACTGTTACCTGGCAAGAGCAGAAGGCTTGGGTTTAAGGTTTGGTGTTGAAGGCTTTGTCTTGCAAGGGTACAACCCTCTTGTCCTGACACTGCCATCCTCCTCCATCCCGAGGCTGACTGGGTACGATGAAGTGATGGCCTGCCAGAGGATGGAGCACAGGGGACCATGGATCAGGCCATTGTACAAAGCATAATACAAAGCAGTGCCTTTTCTGCAGCTTTCAGGCTGAAGATGGATCAGGCCAGCGTTTCTCTGCTTGCCAGCCTCCCACATGAGCTGGCAGCGGCTTCCCAAATGTGGTTCAGCAAGGAGGTGTACCAGAGAGGGATACAATACAGTTAAGTAAAGCTGCAGGTGAGTAACAGGGAAATCCTGGTGAGGCTACACATGGGTGCCTCTACTCGATGGCATATTGAGCCTTTTATGATTACTGCTGCAGCAGCAATGCTACTGCAAAAGGTGGCACCTCTAATGTGGGCACTCTTGTTTCTACGACCCTGAGTAGATGTGCTTGGAGCAGCCACACTGCCACTGACAAGTGGCATCTCTCATGCCAGTGAAGGTGAGTTTCTGAGGCTCTGGAACAAAGAGAAGTAGAGGGGGGGCTTTGTGAAAATGCTTGTTTTCAGTGTAAGGTCCACTCCTGCTTGAGTAGCAGGAGGAAAAAAGAAAGGTCTTTGTTTAGAGCTGTAGTAAGGCAAGACAGGAGATGAATGTCCATGTGCAGTGGAACACCCATAAGAACGTTCATGCAGTGGTTCATCAGAGGAAAATGGATTTTGTCTAGCCATAGCCTCGTTCCTCTTCATAAGAGGCTGTTTCAGTCCAGAGCAGAGCACTCTTTTGCCAGATGAAATTTGGAAGAAGAGGCTAGCAGGTGCTGATGCAGACTCCAGAGGTTTTTTCTTGTTCCCATGTTCCTTCAGTGTACCAGCCCAGGGCCGAAGCAATCTGGCTCATTTTGGGGAGTACAGTGTGCATGATCAGCTACAACCCTTCCTAGTTCTGAGCTGTTCTCTGGTGTACGAATTTCCTTCTCATTCATGGAATTTTACTATTCATGAAGTTAAAAAAAAAAAGAAATAAATTAAAACAATTGAAGCGTTACTATTTTGTGGAGCTGTCGCTTCTGATCAGAAACTGAAATCCTGCTTCGTGCTCCTCCAGTGTGGAAATCTGTCAGGTAAATAGAAATCACCTCGTAAAAACCCTTAAACAGCTCTGGTTTATATTTTAATTGAGGAACAGAACATTTTAAGCACTTTTATTGGGTGGCGCCTGCTGAATGACAGATGTCCATGGTGGAGTAATGCTGAGCACGCTTTCATAAAACAGGGCAATTCCTTGCTTAAAACATTTACAATTAAAGGCTTGATTGAATAACAATGAGTTCTGTGCATGGAGCTCATTTCTGCACTTGTTTGTGCACCTGAATCAGGCTGTGATCATTCGGTAGGTTGGATACGAGGTGCCAGTTGCTTTGTTCAATGACCAAATAGTGCTCACGGGCACAGCTGGAAATGTGCCTTTGATTTTTCACCGAGATAGAGGTAAAGTACACTATGCTGCGCTGTTAGACTTGCCAACACCCTTGTTTCAGCTGGGAGGCTGGTTTTGGTTTTGGTTTTTTTTTAAACTACATGTTAGTAACTCTCTCAATTTGTCAAAAGCCAGAGATTTTAAAATGAACACTAATCCTTAGCAGCTGAGAAAGTCTTAACTAGCTTCTGCTTTATTTTTCTATCTATCTCCTGTGACCCCTATTACTGTAGTACCCAAGAACATCACCTCTGTTTGTACACTGATCCTCACAATATCTGAAGGAAGTTAGGCTGGCATTAATATTATTTTCTCCTGTTACATGTGGGGAACTGAGACACAGAGAGGTCAAGTGACTTGGCCAAAGGTGTTCTTCGAAAAGGGGTCCCAATGCTGTACGCTCATGACCAGTCTTTGGATGGTATTTAAAACGTAGCCTTCTGAATCTAGAAACAGGCTTAAAGAAAGCACAAAACAGCCAACAGCAAACCAGATGACATTGCACAAACTGCAACCTTTTGCTCAAGCCAACTAAGAGACTCGAGTGAGAAAGGATTTTGAGTTTCATTCCCACTGAACTGAAAAAATACCGTGTCTAAACCGACATCAATACAAATTTGTGAAGGCACAGAAAATCCTAATGGCGAGAACCTGAACTTTGGAAAAATAGCCTCACTTTTCTCAAAAAAAGAGATGAATCCGCAAAGTAGATCTTGCCACAGCAGAAGGAACATGTGTCATGGGAACAGCAGAGGCAAAATGTGTCGTGGGAAAATCTTGACGGATTCAGCCCAGGATGAGAATGTGCAAATTGATGCAAAATTAAATGCAATTGAACAAGATAACACATATCCCAGCAATGAAGAAAACTCACAGCATACTCGCAAAAAAGATGGAGTTTAAATCCAAGGGGGGGTCTGAGGATGTCTAAGCAGTCCCCAGTGACTACATTTTGGCAGGAATATGAAGGTTTCCCCAAAAAGGAGTCAGGAAAGTGCTGCAGAAATGAAATAAGGAGTAACTGAAGTGCAGGGGTCAGTTACACAACTAAATGGAAGAGGTGTAAGCCAGCCCTCCTACATAACAACAAAGTAGGTACTAAGTAATAATATAGTTTGTCTGCTACTAAAAAGTCACCCTGTAGTTCACTTCTGGGATACGGTGGGTTTTTTCTCTTCCTGGCCTGCTCTGCTGGCAGACTGATTTTCAAGAGTTGCTGGTTTCCAGCTCCAAAGTAGCTTAATTTCAGTTCCACAGGAAACAAAACTCTAAACTAGTCTTATTTGTAAAATCTTTGAAGATGTGGGAATGTCCTCTGGTTGTAAGGAAAGGGAGTGCAATTCAGAACCTGGTACAAATACATAAAGGGATTAAATAGTTAATTAAACATAATCTTCCTGTGGCATATGTGACTGAGCTCTTTCAGGCTGAATATCCTTGATTTTTATTGCGCTATTCTCCAATAAGTGAAAACACAAAACCTTTTGCAGGGCCATGTTGGCCCATCACGTGCCTTCACCTTGGCTGCACTAGCTGCCCTGCCACCAACAAGAGAACATTTTGGGAGCTAATAAATTTCTACTTTCACATGACAAATCCATCTCTCCAGGTTGTCAGATCACTCCGACACGTCTCTCTGGCGCCAGGAAACTACTGACGCCGTCCCCATGCCGCTGGGGTGAGGAACCCACAGTGCTGTGCCAGCTGCACAGCAGCACAGGCTGCCCCACTCCACCCTTAGAAGCAAACAGACATTTCCAGCTACTTACAAAAACAGCATGGGGTGGGGGGGAAATCATGTTTTGGGGCTGTTATTCTCTACAGAAAACAGTTGCCCTGATCCTGCACCCATGGCTGAGCTCAGCACAAGTAAAGGAGTTAGGCTGGAAGCATGTGCTGATAGAGGTGCTGAGGATGTGGCTTGCAGACCTGCCTTTGCAAAGGGGTCAAGACAATCTCATATAGGGCACAACTCCGTTAGTTTTGTTCTGGGTTTGGTTTTTTTTTTTTTTTTAAATAATAAAAAAAAAAGACAGCATTTGCTCTTTTCTGGAAATTATATTCTGCTATGTGTGAGAAATGAGAATGAGTCAGTCTAAAGGGAAAGAGTGCAATGCATCAGTTACAAGCCTAGATAAATACTGAGGTGTGTAGCTGTCTGGACCAATTTTGGTTTTACATATTTAAGGTGACTTCTACCAACACATAGTTTTATTTCACAAACATCTGTCTTTCACTGTTAACGATTCATAGCTGCTACCTACTCAACAATAATAAATAATAATAAAAAGGAATAATCTTTTTAGTAGAAAAGAGATAATTACTAAGCAGGATGTATACTGCTCCGAAAAGCCACCGGGGCTTTCTAATGATAAATCTAGTCCCCACATGCCCTTTATTCAGTGGGATGTATTCTTTCAGCCTTGAAGGTGGGCTAGGAGGTGTCCTCTGCCATCCTGACAGGCTGGGGCATTAGCATTCCTCGGAGGTGCCCCACTGAGTGCAATGAGGGTTTTCATGAAGCTGCAGCCAGGGCTTGAGTCAAAGCACAGTAGTGTCGAAGTGAATCTTTCCAGGGATACCGGGACGTGAAGCGCTCATGGGTTTCTTCGACAACGACAAAATGAGTCCTTGTGCCGTATTCCCCAGGCTTTCTCCTAGACGTCTACCAGTTACACCCTTCTTTCCCACCTGCAATTAGCACTTACAGTGTTGCAAAGGGACATGAGATTCGCTCTCCACCGTCCTCCTTCAGAAATCTCTCACACCTTCCCCACTGGGTGGGAACACGCACTGTGGGTTAGGAAATATTCTTGTAGTGGAATTACATTTGCAGCAATCCTACCCCCCACCTCCTGTTTTCTTCTGACTATTAGACTCTGCTGCTCATTGTGGTATAGGAGCACATAAACACAAAAGCTTAGACACAGTATTTGGTTCAGCAAAGCCCCAAATCTTCATGATTCTGCCCCCCCTGCCCAAATTGCATATGCACATGTTGGGCCCAGTATGTTTCATACAGGGTAACTGGAGCTGGGTAAGTGCCTGCAATTCTGGTGGAAGAGTGAGGTGAGGAGAGAAGTGGGAGTATATGACCGTTGACCTTAATTAGAGGAGATAAAAATGTCGAAACATGACTCCTAAGAAAACCAAGGAAGGCCTCTATTGTCGAGTGTTTCCACATGGATGCCACTGAGAAGAGGTCAAGTACTTTCTATATACTTTAAGTAAATAGCAGATTGTGAGTTCACAGTCTGGACTGGATTTGAGCAGCCTCTGTGTTCTGCAAGATCATAATTAAGTCTTATGTACTTAAGATTTGATATCCACTGACATTATTACTTGAGAGTTGCCAGGAAATACAGCGGCTATTAAAAGTTATAAAGTTTGCTAGTAAAACTATGCCTAATGTCATAATATGGCTAACCCCACACTAGAATTGTCTTGGGCTCCTACTCTGAAAAAGCAGCAATGATGGACTCAAAAAAATCTCTGCTGTTGGTGGTTTTCTATGATAAAGACATGTCTGTTCGCATCTCCATTGTCATGGAAAAAATGCACATAGCCTGCAAAATTAAATCTGCTAAATGAGAAATGGGTTATATGTCAGGAATAGAGTGCTCCAAATAAGGCAGTTTATTTACATGCTACTGTGAAGCATATCAAGCCAAGTTAAAATGTTAGGCATAAAATTCTTCTGCTCATCTTTGCAGCTATCCAGACTGAAGGTTAAGAAGACTGAATGTGGTGGGTTTGTTCCAAACCCAGCTCCATTGCCCTACCTGGAAGTGGGACGACAATGAAATCAGAAATTACAGCCTTATTTCATTATCTGCAGATTCAGCTCTAGTGTCATTGCCAGCAATTAGAGTATTATCAGGTAGCAGCATTCATCTCAGGTGCTCAGCATCTCTTCCATACCCTGGAGAGACCGTGCCCTTATTAAAGGTGTTATTTACAAACAGGGGAAACTGAGTTAAAGAGCAATGATCCAAGTAAGTCCACAGAAATCAGTGGCAGGCCATTCAGAGCCCTCAGCTAGACCCAGCAGACCTAGTAACTTCTCCAGCTATGACAGGCAGGAAGAAAGGGCAGGAGTGCTCTTAGGGGCATAACTGGAAACAGATGAATCACTGGAAATCTTCCTGTCTGTTCAGTGGGCTTCACATGAGAATTTGAAATAGTTGGGACCCAAATTATTTAAGGTGTATTGCTGGGAGGAGGGAATGAGGCATGAAACTTGGGAAGCTCAGTCCTAAAGACTCCTCTTGGAAGCCAAGCTGTAAAGCTTTATATTCACCTGAAGCAAAAAAATCTCTTTCCCTGTCTGTGTCTGCCTGTGAAATGGAAAATCAGCAGCTGATTTGTGAATGCTTTCTTGCTAGAACTGTGGATTTGAACTCTCTGTCCTTGATTAAAGTGGGGAATGCAATTGCACAAGTCATTATTACTGATGAACCAAAGTAGTGATGGAGCCAAATAAAAATCTCCTGCCACTACGATCGGATTCTGGAAAAGAGACAGACCTGGGAGCCTCCAGCCTATTTGCATTTCTTTTTTTTTTGTGAAATATGTGTCTGAATTGCTAGGTCTCCAAACCTTGTGTGTACTCGGAGTACATGACTTCTATAGGTACAGATCGAGAGACATGAACTTTATCTACACAGATGGGAAAAAGCAGCTTCCAGTTCCTTTAACATGTGACCAGTCCCAATTATGGCTTCTTCCACATGACATCAGTATGCGATGGAGGATCTCACTTTTTTTTCGCCAGAGGCAAATGAATACATTATCCAGCAGTGAGGCGTGGGGCAAGCGAATGCGTAACTCTGGGGTGATTTGGATTCCACGCTCGCGCGGGGGTGTGAGCCAACCTCAGAAGTCATTTTCACTGATGCTGACACATAAGGCATCCCTCAGAGACCTGTCTATCAAACTGCAACATGCTATGCAGAAAAATTAGATTACTCATGCTACAATAAAAAAGGAGAAGATGACAATGATGAAAAAAAAAAGGACTTCAAAATATAACAGCTATTTATTAAATGAATAAAAATCCTGACAACAGGAAAGTATCCTTAAGACTTTTTATTTATTTATTTTACCTCTTGCAACCCATTTCAAGGAGAGCTAGCTAGAAAAACCCTATTAATTCAGACACTGCCTCTGGAAAAACCACCACTTCATCATGATTGTCACATTACTGTACTTGTGAAATATCATCTTAAACACTTATTACGATTTTGCTGCTGGTCTTGCTGCAGTCAGCAGCAGGATTTCCTTTGGCTTTGGTAAGAGCAGGATCAGGCCCTCTCTCTGTCTCTCTGAATTGCAAATGGATTGTTCACGTGTCAGCTCGGTAACTAGGCAAAGTTCACCGTGCTCAGTTCAAAGCATGCAAGATGAAGCTCAGGGCATTTCACTCACAGTATTTGCCGAGTTCCTCAGGTCTACAGAAGTGTTAAAGTGGTTTAATACAAAATCCATAAGACAAACATTATGCAGCTATGTGTGAACCCCTGTCCAATAAAATCTATTTCTTTAGGAAAAAAAAATACAAAGTAGTAAAACATACTTAGTAAAGAAAAGAAAAGGCTATGTGAAGCTCAGTAAAATCCTATAAATCAGAATGCCGAACAGCTTCAGGAAGGGCGATTTAAAATAAATCTGGAGAAGAACACACACACACACAGAGTCCATAGCTGGAAATGGACCTGGACAAGTGCCAAGGTTAGAACATCTCAGACAGCACTGCAGGACTGGTTTTACAATATCAGATAATGGAAAGGTTTGGCCAAATGCTGATTTTTCTTCTCCAGTAATAACGAACGTGTGCTGGGGCTTCTGCAGTATTTGCTCCTTGAGTTATTCCCCAGGAATGCTATTTGGGAAAGCTAATTGAGATTTTTAACTCCACCTGCCCTGAATCATCTTGTAGTTGTACTATTCACCGCTGCAAATTCTATTTTACCTATTGTTATCATTTTTAAGGAGCCAGTTGTATATTGGCTTGATTTCTGAAGCAGCTCCAGCCATTTCCCATAGGGTTTACTTTCCTGTCTTGAGACTCTCTTCCAAATATTTCTTCCTAGAGATAAGTTTTGGTTCCCATCCAAACCAAAAGAGGAGTACCATAAGCTCTTCTGTGGTCCTGCATCTTGCACAGCCTCAGAGGAACTCATGGCCTGCTGACCAGAGCAAAGAACAGATGCAAGTTTGCCTTTCCCTGCTCATTCTCTGTCTGTGTGTCACTGTGCATAGCAGTGGTGTGTATCAACCCTGCTGCACCCTTTAAGCCTGCTTAGTAGGTTTTTGGGGGGTTTGGCTTCTTAATACAGACATACGATTTCAACATGACCACACATAGTGGAAGTATGCAGAATTATAGGTCCCTAAAATTGTCAGGAGCAAATATGATCAGATCTGGTTCTTGATCTCATTACTGTCTAAAAGATTTGGCTGGCATTTTTAAATGCCATGATTTATGTTCTTCACCTTAACACGGCCCTCAGTAGTGTAAACCCAGTAACTCTATTATTCTCCAGAGCAACTCTAGTGAATCTGATTGGAGAATTTTCACAACACTGTGTCTATAAGAAAATATTAACATGGCTTAAGACAAGTTGATAGATTTTAAACCAGGCTATAGAATGAGAACCAGTGAGAATAAATCAAATAACTTTGCCTAACTACAGCAAGTATTTGTAAAGCCCTGTAAGGTTTCCATTTCCTAAAGCCACCTGCCATCTCAAATGCCCCTAATCAGTCACAGATGCTGGATACCAACCTGCTAACCCTATGGCTTTGAGAGAAAATATTGCACTTTGTAAACTCATTCTTGGGTATTTCCTTAATTTTTCTTAAACTAAACTTTCATCCCTTATTTTCCACTTCAATGTAATGAGTTAAATCAACTCTGACATTTTGCCCTGCTTACCCTTACAGTTCTGTTTAGCTGCTTTCCTACCTACTTCTTGAAAATCTGAAGACCTCAGCTGTTTTTTTTTCTTTTTTTTTTAATATCATTAGGGTATTTTTTTCACTCCACATCTCATGATCACCCTCCTGGTGTTCAGCAATCCTATTAAATGCAGAGTTTTGACTATTTCTCTAATCCATTGCCAATGGAAAAAATCAATGTTTTTCTGTTCTTATGTTTATCTCCATGACGAAGATGTACCAAACACTGAGCTTTTCTGAAGTACTGTGGAAACGTTTTTTAACCCCCCAAAATGATTAAAAAAACCCCAAACAAAACACCAAAAAATAGTCTACTCCTGAAGAAATAAGAGGCATTTTAGAGGCCTCATACAGCACCCACTGGAATCAAAAGAAAGAATTTCACAGATTAGAGAAGGTACCAAACCAGGCCCTGGTGCCAAAGACCGTTAGACGCTGTTCAGCTATGTTGGTACTTAAGCAGAATGGGGGGTTTGGCTTGGCTCTGGAAGGAGCCGTTATTCCACTTTAGCTTGTGAAGACAGACTGGGAGTGGGAGTTGTAATGGAGGTAGGAAGCAGACTGGATTTTATTAGTCTTCCATCATCTTTAGGAGATCCCTAACCAGATCAGGTTTCAGCCTCTCCCTCCACTCTTGTGTCAACCTTTGGTTCTGTTTTTGCTGGAGGATAAGTTTCATTATATTAATAAACAGCACAAGTGGTTCCAATTGTGGAAGAACCACTCTGAGCTGTCAGAAATGATCAGAGGAGAAGTTTCAGCCTTTCCATGATCACAGCCTCTTCTTCTGGTGCCTCAACTCAACACTTCCCCAGTGCACTTCACATTTTTAGCAGCCATGACAGTAATAAAAAGTACGTTTACATTTCAGTGAGGGTAGGTTCTTTTAAGGAACTTTATTCTCTGAACATGGTAGTACACAAATGCTCAGAAACCAGATGCTAATGGGAATAATTGGGCTAACATCCAATCTACTGGTTGGGACACTAGATCTAGGCATGCGCTTAAATGAAACTATACATCTTCAATCTCCTACTGCAGTCAAATTTCAAATACAAATATCTTTAATTATGCCACTAAACCAGTAAGTTTGCATTTCTTATTACTAATAAAGAGGTAGTGAGAAAAACTCACAAGAAAACACTCCACAAGCTGAGACTGTTGGATCCCTATCTCAGAGTGATCCATTAGTGCTTGCCAGCAATAATGCTCAGCATTTGTCTCCCTTGCAGCACAGCACAGGGTTTTAAGTAGACAAAGTAATTAAAGAATCCCTACAAGGGTGGAAATATTACCAGATTAATTTTGCAGATAGGAAAATGAAGCACAGAAAGTTTTCAATTCATCCAAGTTCAACAAACCAGCCAGTAGAGAGGAGATGGTCTGACGTACAACCCTGTGCTCCAACCACTTACAGAAAGATGGGCACCCACAGTCCTCGTGGTGTGCCCGCTGAAGCTGCTTGGGCTTTGTGCAGGAGCACATCTCCACCAGCATCCATCTCCCAGGCTGCAGGACTGGGGTTTGCATTCACAGATTTACCGCAAAATGACTGAGGATCACACTTCCCCCCGGCAGGTTCCCCCACCACCCTGGGAGGAACTGAGTGAAGTTTAGTTTTCAAATTAGACTCACCCGGGACTAGTGACTTGAAATGTCATCTGTATGATAGAACAAAAAAAAGAGGGGAAAAATGTAAAAGGAAATCTTTGTAGCCAGGACTACCTGACTCTCCCACAGTAGGAGACACAGGAATACTGTTTCATGTCATGGAGATGTAGTTAAAATGCAGACTGCATATCCTTGTTCTCAGAATTTGAGAGGTGTGGTTTATCCATGTGGACAAGCCATCGTTCCTCCCTTTGATCTATCACTTGATGTAGAGGAAGGCTTTTATGTGTCAGTCCCATATAATAGATAATTTAGTCTGAAGCCATTATGAAAAGTATTACACTTTGAGTACATATGCTTCAATTATTCTTGAAAGTACCTGGAAATATTTTATGACATTCACATATATTTCAAGTAAAAAAAAAAATCAAAACAAACCCAGAATTTTTGTTTACCATCCAAACAAATTTGTTCTCCTGACGCAAGTTTACATGCATGTTAAAAGAATTCTGCCATTTTATGATTTTTTTTTTTTTAAGGTAGAATGTAAACAATATATTTGAATGTTTAATAGGAAAAATGTCAGAATCATCATTCATTAAAATTACCGGTGGTACATATTGCTCTTTAGCAATTCCCTTTAGGAATAAAACTACTTAACACAAAGAGTAATAAATAGAGTTATATTCTCCTTGTTCAAGTGCACTTAGAGCTTAACTTCCAAATTAATCCTATCACTCTTTTACAAACGTAGCTGGCCAGAGGAAGGCCTGACAGAGTTACCCATAAAACTATGAACTGCTGATATGACATGAGACACTTTGACAGTGAGCAGGGCTGCAGTATCCTCTTCTCCCATAGGAATAGTTTGTACTAGGATGGCATTGTAAGAAGGGGTTTTTGCAAGACGAGGGTCTCCTTGTTTGTCTTCTTCCCCAAATATGCTCCCAATGACAGATCTCAGAGATGGTGACAGCTGGACACCAGTCAGAGGTGAATGCTGGCATCCTGCAGGTCACTGCACCTTTGTGCCTCAGTTTCCCTATTTCTAAATTAAGCATCCTTATGTAAGACATTGGGTTTTCAATCAGAAGAATTATCTTAGCATTTAATTGGCTATCTTCTATTTTCTTCTATTGAATAAAAGGATAGCGGTGGCCCTCACATTGTTAAAAGAAAGGACCAACCCCATTTCACATATCAGAGAAAGTGTTTGGGTAGGAGTTGTTGCCCTGTAAGACCTCTGAACTGATCCTCTAAACATAGGGCTGTTGGCATTGCTAGCTCAAATAGTTCAACTAGAGGAAGAAAATGTTTAGCTTGGAGGCATTTTGAACTTCACAAGACCGCAGGGAACACTATAGAGATGTCCTGCTGGTCATTTCATTCCTGCTGTCATGACTGGCCCACTCACCTTCCACGGCTGCTGTCCTGCAGGAGATGGGACCCGAGTACCCCCATGGCTGTGACCAGTGCCTTACTGAGCAACGTGGGTGGAATTGCCTGCAGGTGCTGGCTTCCAAAACTTGATCCCCTGAAGGAGACTGGAAGAGCTGAACAGGCCCATCTGCACCCGCACCTACTTTACAGCCAAAACCACATGAGAAGCGGTTGGTTATGCAGCGGGGTTCAATGCAATGTATTAGCCCCCAGTGTTTCCTGAGGCCTGACTTTATTCAGTGCACTGCACAAGCAAGCCCTTTCCCACACAACATCTGAACCGAGCCTCATCAGCAGTGCCCAGGCTCTGATCGCTGACCCAGCCTTTACTGCAACCCATCTTGCGAACTTACCCAAGATGAAAAGCATCAAATGACAGGATACAGAGTGCCAAGAGCTGGCAGCAGAGGTTTCTTCTGCAGACATCTTGCTGGTTGTTTTAAGGTCTTCTGCCTCTAAGTGGCACCATGCTGAGTGATTGAACACTTGCTAGAATCTGTTCTACCTTTCATTGTAATGATTTCTTACAGAGCTCCCACTTTCCAAACTCTGAACTTTCAAGAGTACTGCCTGGATGTCAGAGCCCTTTCGTCAGAAACACCAGAGCCTTCTGGAGTGATGGTCCCCAGTACTACAAAATCCCTTTGGAAAGCCACAGCTCTTAAACCATCCCTGGGAAAGACTGAACTTTAGTTTTTAGAGAACCCGGGGATTTGTAATGAGAGGTATTCAAAATACAGCCAGGCAGAGCTTTTGCTGGTGTAAATTGCCAGAGGTTACACTGAATCATACCCGTGCACGACCTGGTTTATAGTTTTGTATTTGCTTAAAGTAATTAGGTCCAGACTGCCTCATGCAACTTTTGCTCAGAAAGCAGGAAACAATTTGGGAGGGGGACAGAGGGTGTCCCAGAATGGATGGATCAGATCTCCACACACACTTAGTCTGCGAGTCCTGAAACTGCTGAAGCAAACCGTACTCCTCAAACTAGCCATCCAGCACAAGAAACATACTTTTTAAACCAGAAGGAAGTAATCTTCTCTCAGTGCCGTAATGGACTCATAATGCTAAAATATTCAGATATTCTACCATCTACCATGAAATCTGCCTTTGCTTTACTACTTTATGACCCTCACACATTTTGCAGAGTTCGAGGTTGTTTGCTCTACTTAAAAATGCAGTAAGCTTTTCCTGTCCCTAGATAATAAAGCAAAATCCACAGCCCAAATTCCTACAGCTCACAACAACAAACAAGCTATTCAGCCCAGGAAAATTATTGATGCTTTAAGAGGACTAGAAAAAAGTACACCAAGAGGAAAGTTTTTCCGTAGTTGAGGGAAGGTTGTCAGGATAGTAATATAGTACAGTGAGCAGTGAAGACTGGGAGATTTATGTGCCAATTCTGTGTATGATTTATTTAGATGAATTGCTCTGTATCAATATGTAAAAATCTAATAAATATAACTCCCTATACAAAGAGCTGCTCCGGTCCCAATGTTACAGTGGACAGTTTTGGCAGAAAGTCAGGATGTGCATTAAAAACACACTTTTTGAGAAGTCCAATAAATAAAGCTCTGAAATATAGTTTCCTACTGAGAAAGGCATTTTAAATCATTTTGATAAAGAACTTAAATTAGGCCTTAAAAGGAGGGGGAAGCTAGGTCCCTGTAACTAATTATTTATAGGTATTTTGAATATAAGAGTCCAAGAAAGCTGGCCTCCATCCCCCATTCTCTGCCACAATAAATGGGAAAGAAACAGCCATTCCCCTCTCCCCCTCCCGAACCAAATTAAAAGTCTGAAGTGTTAGAAAGGGGAGGAAAAAAACCAGAATTAAAATGGGGAACAAGCACCTGAACAAGGAACTTCAGAAGTCCTGAAAAAAACCTGCACATTTTCTACCAAAATAAATGATATGAGCAGGAGACAGGACTTCAGTTCTCCTCCACGTTATTCAAGAGAACTGGGCTGTTAACCCACTGTAGTCCCCCAAAGAGGGAATATACTGTTATTTGTTAAACACCAGTGGGAATGTTCTTAGAAGTGAATAAACATCTGAATAGCTCTAGTCTTCCTGAAAGTCAAAGCAATTTAGAGACTGCACAGAAGTGGAAATTGCTGGGGACTTAAGCTTCTAAGTCACTTAGGTGCTTTTGAATATGTTATCCCGAAAGCATACTGACACTTTGCATGTGTGCAGCCACCCACGGGCCCTGCCTTAGAGGATTTACAGTTTGGGGACCTGCTACCACTCGCAGCAAAACCAGCGGGGTTGAAGCAGTGTTGATGTGGGAGGGTCTGCGGCTCCACAGCAGTAATTGGCACCTCCCTGTACTGGATCTCACACCAAGCACGGCAACTCAGGTCCAGTTCATAAGGCAGGAGGCTCTGCGTGGGAAGGCTGAGGAATGAGAGGCTAATGCTCAAAAGCACAGTGCATGTGCCAGAGAGATTTCTGCTATTGTGGTTGTACCTACCAGGCTTCCAACCGAGGTTACTGAGTTATTAATCTGCGATGGACATCTGGAATTTCCCTCCTTGTTCTCAGCAGATTGCTTCACCTCGTACTCCCTTCTGCTGCCAAGCATGGGCGTCTCTCAAGACTCTGCACAAGGAGCCGTTCATTCTCCTCTGCTCCATCAGGAGTGCTTCCCTCTGAGCTCAAGTTCATCCTTCTCTTTAAATCTGACCTTTAGACCTTCTTTTTCATTGCAGGGCTGGGTGAGGTAGACTACAGCAAGGGCCACCACTGCACTTGCAGAGCCAGGAGGTCACTAACAGGTGGCGCTTTGCTAAAGAAGAAAATACATGCCTTAGAAAATTAGGAGAGAGGCACTTAAGATCTAGAGTTTAACAGACCGGCTTTGCGCCTACATTTGGCCTGGCTGCATGGCTGTAACTTCATGGGATGCAAGAGCACGCCTTTCATTGACTAGGGCCAGTCACATGCTAAAGTCTTTTAGTGTCCTCCAAGACCCACTTCCATGCCAGACGAGACCGTCCACACTTCCAGACCTCTCCGACAGCTTGCAGTCCTGATGCGTGCACCACCAGAACTTTCAGACATGTCCTGCAAGGTCAGAAATAGCAGAAGAGCTCAACCAGAGAGCACTAGCACCCAGTTTTTATTCCCGAAGCCAACACAGAAATATGTGTCCAGGTTTTCAAAAGAACTCAACAGCTTGAGGGTTTTGTTGAACATTTGCCTGTAAACACAACAGTGGGAACTGCAGGATGCAGCTCTGAAAATCTGGCCCAAGCTGGGAGTACTCAAAAAACTGGCCGTGAGCTCCTCTGAAAAGGTCATCCTGTATGATCATATGAGAAAGAGAGACAGACAGGCTGATTGCACAAAAAGAAAAGGTGCTAGCAGCAACTACAGACAATGGGATTTTTGCCCCCAGTTCAAAGTGGGTTTCAGATTTCTCTCAAGCCACCAAAAATAAAAGTTCCTGGACAGTCCAAAAGCTCAAAAAATAAGAAAAAAAAGAAGTGGAAATCTGAATTGAAATTGTAACTTAAGCATTAAAAAAATCACAAAAACATTTGTTGCTGGCATGAAAACTTAAACTCAGGCTTCTGACATTTTAAACTTAATAACCAAAACCACCAGCCATAATGATTTCACCATCCAGTTCAGCATTAATATTCAGACAAATGCCAGGGGCTGTCACTTCCCATATTAAGGCAATCCACATTCGTTTGCATCCAGAACACCTATGGATGTTGTTCTTCTGATGAACAAACTGTAATTGTTAAGCTGAATTGAAAGAAAGGAGAGGTAGAATAAGGCGGATGAGTGTCTTTTGAAAAACATCAAAATGCATTTTCATTTAAATGCCTGAAAAAGGATCTGATTATTTAGGGATGCTTTCCTCTTCACCTCATTATCATTATGTCGTCAGTGTTGGGTTATCTAATTGCTCAGCTAGAGCTGGAAACTTCATTTTCATGCATTAAGGTGTAAGAGGACTTGCTTGTCTGGCTCAGTAGTTAGTACTTAAGGAACAGCTGTAAAGAGCAGAGTCAGGAAGACTGCAGCACAAGAGGAAATCCTCAGTAGAATTCAAGTGCTTTATGTCTGTCATAAACACACTTCCAGATCAAATTAAAGGAATTTCTTTTAACTCTATTCACAGTCTCCAAATATTCTGCTCAACAAGCTGCCCAAGTTCTTAGTCATTCTAAGAAATTAATCATATTCCCCTTGTCATCTGGTTGTTCTCTGCTGACTGCTAATTCATGGTATATTGATTTTAAGACTCTGTTAGCACATTATATTTTCACGTTAAGCCAGGAAAGCTTTTCTTGCTAAAAAATCATAACCCATCCTCATTTCTTGCAATATTCAGTTTTATTCCTCCTCCATTATTTAGAATGATTGATCAACACATTTTAATCAGCTTGAAATGGTTCAGTGAATTGTTCCGTGCTATCGTACCACCTACATTTTTTTCTACCAGCATTTAACACCACAACATGAATTCTGCATATTAGACTTTTGTGTTGGCCTATTGATGCAAAATTTTAGAAGACCAAATAATTGCTGGGGTAACACATTGGGGTCCAGTAGAATTGTATTACAGAGATTTTGGAAATCAACTGCTTATAGAAATAACTTGATATCTAGAAGGAAGAATTTAAAACAAAGATCATTAGAATGATATGAATATTTTTCATCACTGATTTAAAACAGGTCAAGACTTTTAAAAATGCCTGTGAAAATCTATGCTATTACAGCTGGTGATTAAAATTTATAATGAATTAGATAATAAGTATTTTGTTTGCTTTTTTAAAATGTCATTAACAGTGAGGTCTCTCATTGGACTAGTACAAAACCGCTGTTGGCAAAAATCTAAGTACAAACCACAAAGGCTTCATGTTTCAGATGCTTATAAAACTGAATTCCCCTGAACAACACTATTAATTTGAGTCTACTTGTATGCTTAAAGATTGTACCTAAATATTTTTGGCATGTAATGAGACCACAACTTTGCTTTTATTTAAATGCTTCTAACAGGCATAAGATCTTTGTCACTTCAAAATAAAATAGTTTCACTTAAACAGAAGTAATTTAAACGTTTAACAGATTCGCAGTTCTTTGAGACCTTTTCTATTCATGCCAAAATTTTCAAAAGCAGGAACGAAAAGTATTTAATTTCATAAAAATTGGTATAGAAATTAATTTTTCCACTCTATCCCAACTTTAATGAATTATTCTGCAAAAAGTATTTCAGTGGGTTTTTTTGACTTGCAGACATTCGGTATACCAGGCACTGGTTGCAAAGATAGTGCAGGCAACTTATCAATTTGTTTCTGAGTTATGCTTTTCTCAGAGGAAGTACATTCATAAAGCTTACCTTTTAAATATAGATTAACATTTTAAATATGAAGTTTCTTAGTAGCAAAAAATTCAGAGTTGGAGCTGAAACTCTATTGATCAGCAAATTACTGAAACAAGCACAAAACTATTTGAGACTAAAAGAACCACAAGAAAGGATAAAGTCACTAGCACACAAATAAAAGTGTCATTTAAATTTAAATGTATAATTGAACAGTATATGCATATATAATATATTAACATTAAGAGTACTCAAGTTTTAAAATTTCTTCGTATGTTATAGATACTTAACCCATGCTGGTGGGGAAAAAAACTACATAAAAATGTAAAAGAATGGCTTGTTATGTGTGGTACGAGATGGATGAAGGGCAAGTTTGAGTCCAGGAATGACGAAATGTCACGTATGTCTGGGACCTAAATGAAGCTGTACCAGAGCCCCTACAGAATTATAGGTTTGGGGATATTCTTCTTCATATCACAGGTAACTACACACTGGATGCAAAATTTGTTTGCATGGATACATGAAGTATATAAAAGACAAAACCAGCATTCATAATTTCCCACTAATATGTAAAATCAAGCAATATTCAACATGAAATTTGAGGAAGCTGAGAAAATAAACTTACTTACATGGTCTATTATGTAAGTAACATATAATACATAAAACCTCCAATTTAGTTTTTACCCCGTAATGTAAGTGGTAACATAAACCTACTATTAAGAGTAGTTTACTCAACAATTTTGGCTGAGAAATACACTGATGGGTAACTCACCCTTACCATTAAGCTGCAGTTTATTAAATATTTTGTATCATCTCAGATGTGAATAGAGTGGAGGATTAAATTAGAGGATCACTTCACTGCTAAGACTAACACTTCAGTCAATGCGAGATTTTGTCCATTCAAAACACCTTACAAAGAACAGACTGAATTCTGCTTTCAATTACTGGGGTGCAACTTTGACTGAAGTCAACAGATGTTGTACCTCAGTAACTGTTAGCAGGACTGCATACTGAATAAAAGGCTGGGAGAAAAACTCTCTGATGAAAATGTTTTTGATGGAAAACTGATTTTTCAAATAAAGGAAAGTTTTGTGAACAGTGTGTTTCACAGAAAAAAACTTATTTTCATCAAATACTTTTCTGCTGAAAACTTGAAACATTTAGTTTTCTTTTTTTTTTTTAATGACAGGTCAGAATTTTTGTGGAGGAAAGAAGTCTAATCATTTGACATGTCAGTGGAACAAAACTATCCAGGGATTGAAAAGACAAAGTCATACTGAGAGTGCCAAGAAATGAAGATAGGAAGTGAAATGAGAAGAAGGAAAGCTGGCATCCCTCAGAAAGCTTATTACCAGTTCTCAGTGTACTATTTTAATTCCTTAGATGGAAGGGTCAGATCTAGATAGGTACATGGCTTTCAGCATGGCAATATGCAAGTAGTTCATTAACAGGAATGAACTGAAGCATGGCCCGGGCATTTGCTGGTGGTGGGTTTGTTACATGGTCACCAACAAAACAGTGGCTGGCAGAAACACATTACAGTATTACTTCAGTTCTCATGCACTGGACAAAACACAGGAATAGGGCTCCAAAAAGGGAGGGAAATTAAGCCTCCATAAATGTAGCAATTTCCCGGGGTATAAATCCAAGCAGGGGTTTCAGGAAGCAGAACGTGTGAAATAAGACAGGTGTCTGTCCCTGACCAAGGCAGTCTGGAAGTGTTTAGTGCATACCATAAGTGTTACCTCGTCCACTTCAGATAGCTGCTGGGAGAGAAGCAAGTATCATGAGAGAAAAACAGAGAAAAAGCAACCGCTTTGCTCACAACAGTACAGAACCTCCTTGAAGGTCAGCTTGGTGCTTTGGGCCATAAAGGAGAAACGTGAGTGAGACTATAAACGTCGCTTTCATGTGAAGTCCGGAGGGTCCCATGAAGTCAATAGGACTATTCTGAGGATGAAGAATCACTCATGTCAAATAAAAATTTCAGGATTCGGCCATAAAGCATGCAAAATATATTGTATCATGAAATGTGGGTCAGCACTGCAATGATACAGACATTACTCATGTATATGCTAGACATCTCTGCTGTATGAACAAACCTAATCTTCTATTCTTGGGAATGATTATTGAAAACAGAACTCCTACAGCAGATAATTGGGGCTGGACTTTGACAGTTCAGTTTCTTTCCACCTAAGAGATCTGGAAAGTTATTTGGGATAGCTGCTGTTCCTCTGTGGTCAGGCTCCCATGTGGTCTCACCACTTGATCAATGTGTGATGGTGCGATATGCTTTGGCCATTGCAGATGCTGTGTGATGAAGCCAAGGGCTCATGCTCATTCTGGTAGACAGGAAGAAGATGTGACAGAGTCCTAGACCAAAAAGAACTCTTGATGTGCCAGGAACTGGTACGTTAAGATATTTAATAGCTAAGGCTGGACAGTGAATCAAGAGCGTTACTCTGGAGGACTCCTTTTTATTAGTTGCATATGAAGACTTCTGGGAGAAAGGAAGATTTTTGTTAACTTCTGTTCCTCTCATATCCAAAAGCCTCAGAGAACAGATCCCCTAATTTTTTAGGCATTGTGAAATATGTATAAGAAGAGTCGCCATTGCACAGACCTTGCCTGCTATTTTAAGGCAGGCTACTGAAGCAAGTGTGGGTTAGACAGGCTGTGAAAGAGGGGGAGGAAGGGAAGGAGAAAGGTTAAATAGCAGTAGGAAACATGGCTAGAAAGGACTATTTGCACAACTGATGGTTCTGAGCCGTTAGATTATGCTGACAGTGTATTAATCATATGTTACAGCCATATGCACACACAATGATAAATTTATATTTGTCTGCCTATAAATGAACATTAGATGTAAATATATGTAAATTATTGACTATTTTGCATCATGTTAATAGGATAAACATTTTAAATATTTTAAATATAAAAATCTTTTCACATTACACCATCAGAAGAAATTACAAAAATATGTATGTGGGAGATGAGCTTATGGCCTATACCAGCTCCAACGATTTGGCTTGAAAGCCCAGATTGTCCAACAGACTCCTTCTGTAACTTAGCAAAAGCTTCCAAAAGCATCCCAATGAGTTAGGAGGATAGTTCCTAAGCCCTGGATTTAGAAAGTAACTTAAGTTACTAGGCAATTTACCTGCTCTTGGAAGACTGGACATTCTTCAAGAAGGAAATCTTAAAAGACGCGGGAGCAGACCATCCCCATGTCCTGAAAGACGAGCTGGTGGGGAAGAAGACCATCTGGGCTGAACAGAGAGTTTGGCTGGAACTCAGGAAAAAATAGGAGAGTTTATGACCTTTGGAAGAAGGGGCAGACGACTCAGGAGGAGTACAAGGATGTCGTGAGGTTATGCAGGGAGAAAATTAGAAGGGCAAAAGCCCGACTAGAACTTAATCTGCCTACTGTCATAAAAACCAATAGAAGTTTCTATAAATACATTAGCAACAAAAGGAGGGCTAAGGAGAATCTCCATCCTTTATTGTATGTGGGGGTAAACATAGTGACAAAGGCTGAGGAAAAGACTGAGGTACTTAATGCCTTCTTTGCCTTAGGCTTTAATACTAAGATCAGTTGTTCTCTGGGTACCCAGCCCCCTGAGCTGGAAGACAGGGATGGGGAGCAGAATGAAGCCCCCATAATCCAAGGGGAAATGGTTAGTGACCTGCTACACCACTTCGACACACACAGGTCTATGGGGCCAGATGGGATCCACCCAAGGTTACTGAGGGAGCTGGTGGAAGTGCTCACCAAGTCACTTCCAATCATTTATCAGTAGTCCTGACTAACCAGGGAGGTCCAAGCTGACTGGAAGTTAGCAAATGTGATGCCCATCTAAAAGAAGGGCTGGAAGGAGGATCTGGGGAACTACAGGCCTGTCAGTCTGACATCAGTGCCAGGGAAGATTATGGAGCAGATCATCTTCAGTGCCATCACACAGCATGTACAGGACAACCAGGTGATCAGGTCCAGTCAGCACAGGTTTATGAAAGGCAGGTCCTGCTTGACTAACCTGATGTCCTTCTATGACAAGGTGACCTGCTTAGTGGATGAGGGAAATGCTGTGGATGTTTTCTACCTAGACTTTAGTAAAGCCTTCAACACCACTTCCCACAGCATCCTCCTGGAGAAACTGGCTGCTCATGGCTTGGATGGGTGTACTCTTTGCTGGGTAAAAAACTGGCTGGATGGCTGAGTCCAAAGAGTGGAGTTAAATCCAGTTGGTGGCTGATCACAAGTGGTGTTCCCCAGGGGTCAGTATTGAGGCCAGTTCTGTTTAATATCTTTATCAATGATCTGGATAAGGGGATTGAGGACACCCTCAGTAAGTTTGCAGACAACACCAAGTTGGACAGGAGTGCTGATCTGCTTGAGGGTAGGAAGGCTCTACAGAGGGATCTGGACAGGGTGGATCGATGGGCTGAGGCCAATTGTATGAGGTTCAACAAGGCTCAGTGCTGGGTCCTGCATTTGGGTCACAACAACCCCATGCGACGCTACAGGCTTGGGGAAGAGTGGCTGGAAAGCTGCCTGTCAGAAAAGGACCTGGGGGTGTTTGTAGGTCGACAGCAGGCTGAATATGAGCTAGCAGTGTGCCCAGATGGCCAAGAAGGCCAACGGCATCCTGGTCTGTATCAGAAATAGTGTGGCCAGCAGGACTAGGGAAGGGATCGTCCCCCTGTACTTGGCACTGGTGAGGCTGCACCTTGAGTCCTGTGTTCAGTTTTGGGCCCCTCACTATAGGAAAGACATTGAGGTGTTGGAGCGTGTCCAGAGAAGGGCAACGAAGGTGGTGAAGGGTCTAGAGAACAAGTCTTATGAGGACCTGCTGAGGGAACTGGGGTTTAGCCTGGAGAAAAGGAGGCTGAGGGGAGACCTTATCGCTCTCTACAACTACCTGAAAGGAGGTTGTAGTGAGGTGGGTGCTGGTCTCTTCTCCCAAGTAACAAGCAATAGGACAAGAGGAAATGGCCTCAAATTGTGCCAGGGGAGTTAGACTGGATATCAGGAAAAATTTCTTCACTGAAAGGGTTGTCAAGCATTGGAACAGGCTGCCCAGGGAAGTGGTTGAGTCACCATCCCTGGAGGTATTTAAAAGACCTGTAGATGTGGCACTTAGGGACATGGTTTAGTGGTGGACTTGGCCGTGCTAGGTTAATGGTTGGCCTCAATGATCTTAAAGGTCTTTTCCAACCTAAACAATTCTATGATTCTATGACTTTCCCTTGGCCACTCTCACTGTGTCTAAACCTTCTGCCCAGGTCCCTATATTTATACTGAATTTAAGATCCTTACTTTTGCCTTGTTTGTTTTAGATGCTGGCTCCTTGCCACCAGAAGCACATTTCCCTCCAACCCACCAAGTCTATGGCCATACACGAAAATCCTGAGTACTTTTTCATATCCCAAATAATTACAAATAGATGATGCCATGTAGGTATACCGTTGGACTCCACTCCCATTTCAGTTCATGACTGCCAATGAACTCGAGGAGGGTTAGTAATACAAAGGATTGGTCTCAACCTATGTCACTCCTTTGTCCCCTCTGCTTTTTACAGGGACCTGAGCTCCCAGTGTATATGGGAGCAGCCTGGGACCATCTCAGGGCACCATTTTACCTGCTCCATGTTATGAAGAGAATGGAAGAACAGATTTTTCCCTGGACTCAGCTCCCAGACTGACTCGTGACTGCAGGACCTCTGCGCACCCACTGGAGGAACCCTACCCCAGGCCAAGGCTTAAGTGGTGCACTGGGCTGTGGCCATCACTGGGCACAGAGGGGTACTTTTACACAGAATTAAGCATTAAGAGCCAAGCTCACTCCTTGCTTCATCTCTTGTTTTGCTACAGGAAGATCTTTATTACAAAGCTTGTGGAAAAGGAGCAGTTAAAAAAGCCCACCTCTAATACCTAGATTTTTTGAGTACATGTGTGGTGTGATTGCCTTGCTCTGGGACTATCTTCCAGATTCTTAAAATATTCTTGTCTCTTTTTTCCATTAGTTTCCTTCCTTTTATTTTTACTTTTGCCATATGCTGCCCTGATGACACTGCCTCCGGGAGGGAGTGTTTGGCCAATTTCCTTGACAGTGCTGAAAAGTCCCTTTGCATCCACCTCTCCTGTCCTGTTGCTCCAACTCCTGCACTGCTCACTATGGATGAATTCCTGCAGTGTTTCATCTAACCACCTCTCATATCGCTCGTCAAAGGCTTGTGTGCTCAGCTTACACCCGGTCTCATCAGGATGTCTTTTTGATTTAAGCCCTTGTCTTCTTCCTGCTAGGCCTAATACCTCATCTGTTAGCCACTGCTGGTTTTTGCATTGTTTCTTTATCCCACTCATATTGTGTGCTGTGTCTAGGTTGACATCTTCTCCCTCACACCAAAGTTCATTTGGTGCCTTTTTAGTCCTGGCATGCTGATAGCACCTCAAACTGGCTGTAAACGTCTACTCTGGAGCTGTCATCGATACATCCTGGGATAAATCTATTGCATGGAAATAGATTTTGCTTTGGTATTTGTATTTTGTTTGTTTGTTTCTGTGTGTTTTTATGGGACATAACATGTGACTACCAGAAGCCAGGAGACCGGTAAAGGAAAAGTGATGTTTATTAGGAATTTGTTGGCATATGATTAGAAGCAAGTCAACTTTGTTCAGAGAAGAGAGCGTCTGCGGAACTGTCCTGTCACTGACTATAAGGCAAATAGACTCAGTCTCCACCTCAAAATGAAATGCATCCTTTCTCTTATTTTGCTCTTCCCTCACTTTCTTCTCCCATTTTATACCATATTCTTTATGAATAGTCTTCCTCTGCTTCCCTAGTAGCCAATTAAAAAGATCACTACAACAGAAGCAGAATTGCCTGTGCATAACAGAGATGCACAAGAGACCCAGAAACAGCTAATGTATCTGCACAAATACTGGCCTTGATCCCTCAAAGATGTCTGCATTAAAGTCAATGAAAGATTCGAGTGCATAAAGTTAAGTGTATGTGTCTGTCTTTGGCAGACTGAGACCTTGAAGCCTGCTCAGACATCATGGCTGGGTACAGACATAAACTTGACACTTGCAATGTTTCACTTAGCTTTGACAAAATGTGATATTCAGGGGGTTGCTTTAAAAATAAATACAAACAAATTCCCTATTAGTTCTATTACCCTTTCAAATGAGCTTGGAATATAGCTTTCTTCTTTGTGACACTTCCCTAGGAAAAAATGGCTTAAATTAAAGGAGAAATTTTGAAAGAAACTTGGTCTGTTGTTACTGTCATATTGAGCCTTTTGGACCAACAGACAGAATTATATGGAGAGATACAGAATGAAAGAAAGAATCAACTAAAGAAAAATCAAATAGAAAATGTTCCAAGAGCGGTTCTTGAAGATTTTCAAGGGTATTTGAGTAGCATTTCCCTCACTTAAAAATGCATCAAAAAGGAAGAGTGGATCTTTACAACAGTAGCACGTCCTCATGTTTTCTAGGACAAGGTTACTGCTGGCAGGCTCAAGAAGAAAACGCTTCACCCATGCACAGGTCATTATTTTTCACTAAGTCATTATCAACACTCTTTGGAGACAGGGTACTGGGCCACATTAGGCATGGCTATGCTGTGGTCTTTCTCTATATATTCCCCTTTACCTTACATACAAATAGTGCATTTTTTCTTACATAGTTATACATGTTGTGTTATTTGGAAAGAGCAAACACAGGCTCTGAATCTAGTACTTCAGTTGATATCTTTGCATGGTGGGATGCCCTGCTCCAAGTTTATTTGGCAGCAATGATGCTGTGTCAAATCTTACTCAAAATTCAGCTGAAATTTTCAAATCCTGAGTGCTGAGAAGAGCTGAACAGATATAGCAAAACAGTTTCCATGAAAACATTCCTATTTCTTTTTTATTTGCTTTCTACATCTACTGTATTGAACATAGTGAACAGTGGGAACACTTGAAAAAACAGCTCTAACAATTCTGAGCAAATGCAGGAGGGTGTTTGTGGTAAAGCAGTTGCCATCTCATATGTATTCTCACTCAAAAACTTGACTCCTGTTGTCTTGTTCACCTAATAATGTAAGAAAAAATATTTAGCGGGAGATATGGTGAATAACCCTGGAAAATAGAAAAGCCAGTCTTCATGTACTTCAGGTCTAAAAGGTGCCGGTCATGCACACAGATGTGTACACATCCATTACCTGTAAATATGTTGAAATTTTAGTTCAATATGTAAACTTATCTATTTTAAGTACTAATGTGCTCTAACCACATATCCATGTTTGGTTTTCTTTGCAGCTCTTCAAGGATGTTGCTAATGATACCAGTCTTAATATAAAAGCCTTAAGAACAGCACAGCCTAATGTCACTTCTGTGGTGAGAGTGGGGATTACCTTGCAACACAAGAGAAAACCTTTTGTAACATGCGATCAGTGGATCTAGTCAGAATGAAAAAAAAAACAAACCAAAAAAACCCCACCGCTTGGATTTCTGACTATCAAATACTTCTCTGAACAGTTTTGCTGTGAACATTTGTGACTGTGAAAATATTTCAGTGATTCATTGTGAAGAGCAAATGAATCTCAGGAAGCTGCAATCTATTCAGAGGCAATTAAATAACAGTGAGAGGATTCACAGACTCAGTTATTCAGCCAATCTAGCACTAGGCTGAAAGAAGATACGTGACTTCACTGTAGTACAGCGCACTCTGCTTAAATAGCGCTTGCTCCATCTTGGTTGTGTTCAGCTTTTTCTGCAGCTTTTGTGTTTCTTGACTTTCTTGTTACTATGGTGAATGACTGTCACAGGAGTGTACAGAAAGGATGTTTAGGACATGAGTAGAGACAGCAGCCAAAACCGGTAATGGGACAGTGTGAGTTACCAGCAGGTTCTTCTGCTTTTCTCTGTGTGTGGGAAGGGTAAGTGAGACCTGGCAGCTAATCTGTCACTGTGTTCTTAGAGACAACTGTACATCTCTTGTCCCAGTACTTCAGCTCAGCCACGGCTCTTGCTTTATGGCTGGCGAAGGAGAGACCGCCTCCCACAACACGGGCAGCCTTGGATACTGCTGCTGGCATCTGTGCCTATGACAGCAAGGAGGTCTTGATGTCTTTTTATACACACAGTCTCTTTATGGTACCATGTTCACAACCCATGGTGAAGGATTCAGAGGAGTGGGTGGATCTGTGGATCACTGTTGTTTGTGATCCAGGGTACCCCGACAGGATAACTCAGCCCTGGATCTGCGCAAGCGCTGGCTACATTGAGTTAATAAAGTTGTGACCTACCCTTGTCCATCTTCATTCACCTGCACATTCTGATCAATAATGCATATTGCTTTTTGGCTTCTCTTCCCATGTGAAAGGTAAAGCCAATAGAGCAGTGCACGTAGCATTACTACAGGCACATTTATGTTTGCTGATGACCCAAAAGTAAGTAGGCTTCTCTGCCCTTGTGCAACATTACCCTTGGATAAGGTCCCCTGTTTCTGCTGCTGAGTTCCGTTGCCAGATGAAGATTGTTTAAGTCTTAAAGTAGTGAGTGTCTTCAAGATGGGAGCAAATTAGGAGACATGTTAAAAGAACAACTACAACAGGAACTCTTAAATGCCAGGTCTTAAATCACTCTGGCAAATTGTCAGTGTGCTTATATTTCTGCCTTATTCGCCCAAGTTTGGTGATGGATGACCACTGATACGAGTAAGTTGGAACTCATGATTTGGCACCTGATCCCAGCATTAACTAAATCATCCCCTTGCTGCCACAAGAAAAAGCATTGGTTCTGATCCAGTTCAAGAACTCAAAGTAACCACATCAGAAAAATGAATACAGCACTGATTTTTAGCTCAAAGGAAGATGTCATTAGGATATAGCACAAAATGTCAAGAGACTACTTTTCCAACTGCAAACAGCCAGTAGTTCTTTCTACCCCACTAAGGTGCATTAAAAAGCCTCCTCAAATGGATATTCATGAGGTTTTATTTTTGGCAGGTTCTGCATTTTATGGTATCCAAAATATTTGAATACACTGGCTTTCAATGAGATAACAGGAAGAGGACTTGTCCTTTTCTTCTGTAAAGCTGCACTTATACTGTGTTTTATAGATCAGTAAACTGACAGAGAGATTAGGTAACTTGCTAAAGACCACATGGCAGGCAGGTGGCAGAACAGGAACTATAGCTTGGAAATGCCTCTTGCTCTTCTGTCTGCTGAAGAGTCAGACTATGCTGACCCGTGTGAATGTAATGAGGGAAGGAGGGAGGAGAGAGTGAACAAGAACTTCTCTCCTTTTATCACACCTTTGCATGCCCATGAGGGCCCTGACCCCTCCTACGCCAAGCCCTCTGCAAGGGGGCAGGTTCAGGAAGGATCAGGGTGAAATGTGAACTCACTATTTATCACTCTGAGAGGTCAGACTGAGAGTCTGAACGTGAGGCAGAGGCATCTTGGATTTCTTCCAAGACTGGAGTAGCTGCTGTGGTATGCGCTGCCCAGGATTTTCCAGGGCAAATTCTGATTCAGCTGTAAGTCTTATTAGAGGCTCTGCCTGAAATTTCTTTCATTCTTATCCATTCAGCTGAGGGCACTCAAGGCATCCTGACCACTAGACAATATCCCTTCGTATGCCGCAATCCTTATACCTCAGTGCCTGCAACAAGGCAGCTTTGCAGCCAATGGAAATTGCATAGCTCTGCTGACACAGGTTTATAGCTGCTAAGGATCTGGCCTCATATTTTGACTGTCACACACACAGCACAAGCAGCACTGCTCTTCCCTATTTTCATCATCACCAAGAAGATTTTGTTTAGGACTGTGGTTTACAAAGATCTTATTATAGAGAAATGAAAAGAAAACTCATCTAAAATCTGGTTACATTGAAAAATTCCAGCTGTCTTGCAATTCAATGCAGCTGTGCTATCTAGTATCTTTTTCTCTTCCTTTTGCATCTCTTTATAGAACATTAACTTCTATAGAAAAATGCATTTTTTTTAAACATGATTTTTTTTTTCCTTCCCTCTTCATTATTTGCCGGCTGTTATTTCCACCAATGAAACCTACAGACTCTGACAAGGAAAATGCAAAGATATTTTGAGACAGAGGAACAGCAATGAGGAAAAAAATAGCATTCGTGAAGAGTTTCTACTGGCAATCTCTTGTCCGTGATTTTTTTCTTATACAAACTGTAATATGATGATATTATGCAACTGCCTTCACATATTAGAATCATTATGAGCAGTAGCTTTGTGATATCATACAGCAGGTGCTAAGAACAGTTTTTGCTTTTTCCCCAAAGCAACTACAAAATTACTTACGATTTCATTATAGAACAATCAACACTTTGTGGGGAGAAGTTTGTATTATTTTGTGATTGTGTTAGTGAGGGAAAAAAAAAAGTATCTTTCTGGGGAGTTTGCAGCATTCTCAGGGTGAAAACTAAACTGAATTAATTTGTAGCCAAATGCCTATATGTCCTTAGCCAGGCAAAACTCTGATGGAACTGGAAGGACTCCAATCCTCACTCAGCTCTCTGCTTTCTCTTGCAAACTCAAGTCAGCAGGGCTCTCTGCATCTCACCTGAGGATTGACTAGTGCAGAACTGTAGGCAAAATTTAGTCCTTCAGCCAAGACCAAAAGGCTTACTACAAGAGGACGTCTTATGCTTATCTCACCTTTAGGAAAAAACCAAAACTAAATTGTTATCAAAAAAATTCAGCCTATGTGGGGTGAGGCAGGTTCACAATCAGGCAGATGTGAAGTCCAGCCAAAGCCTTCTGAGAGTCACCAGCCACTTTCAAGCAACACACATCTTTTATCTTCCCTCTGGAGAAACTCCGGAGCTTAGGAAAGCCTCACCTCTGGTCAGCTCAAGTTACTCCAACAGGAATAACTCCATCTGATTCCTGCTCCTAGAGGAATAGACAGCCACAGCCCAAGGTCTGCAGGTCTCCGTGTGAAGAAGACCAGCAAGCTTATATAGAGTTGCATTTTCTTCCCAGCATTCCCTGCCAGTCTCCAATGCCCACATGGCAGCTGGACTGCCAGCCTCAGAACTGCTTTATTTCTGTTAGAAAGAGGGCAGAGATTTTGTTATAAATTTTCAGTCAGGGAATTGCAGAACCGTGGTGGAAATCTGCAAGCTTCAGTTCCTCACCTCTTCAGTTTAATACCCCAAAGGCTGCAATTCTTTCCCCTAAAAAGCCCATATTGTTCTCCTATCCATGCCAAAAATGTGATTAATATATTAAAAAGTACTTTTCCACTAAAAAAGCAAAATGTGTCCATTAGGTTATATTTTCTATTCCCAGAAGATGCTTTGCTCTTATTTTATAAACGCTTAGTATCAAACATTCCCTTTAAAAACTGAAAATATTTAAAATGGCTCTCTATATACTAAGGATAGACAGCAGAAGCACAGGAAAAATCTATACAGAAAAAAACGTAAAAGTACAGTGAGGCAGGGTAACCGAAAGATACCCAAAGAGCTGGAACACTTTCCTCCCAGCGTGAACTCCTAAAGTGCAAATCACAACATTCAAAGCTCCAGCAACTCAGTGCAGTTTTTGTTACATCTGAAAACAGAGCTACAGATCAATTATACTCCAGAGAAAATACCTTAACATCATTCCTTGCAAGAGTACAGCTTTGAGTAAGACATACCACACTTTCAGCAGTGGTATTTTAAATACCAATCACAGCAGATTGCAGTTTCATTGCTGCAGGAAAACAGTGGATAATACTGTTTCCCAGCCTTGGTGTCACATTAAATCAGAAGCAAGACCCTCGATAGCTGCTTTAGCCCCTAGTTTCCAGACAGAGATACTTTAGATCTGGCTCACTGCAGCTACAAAGCAAGAGCATAAAGTCAGCAAGCCAGGTGGTACGTGCTCACCCAGACAGGCGCTCTCAGTGGTTTTGGTGACGCTACTACGCACTGAATCAATCTGAGGAGCGCTCCACCTTTGAGGGACTGCCTGGGGATTTCCAGCTGTTGCCAGAGTGCACAGCTGGGGACAACGGGACACCTCCTCAGCACGGCCCCACGCCACAGTGATTGTTGACTGTCAAACTCATGACCCCGGGCAACCGGGTGCTCTAAAATAAACCCAACGCCCAACGCATTGCTCGCCAAAACGAAAACCCACGTATAAAATCGCTTGAATTTGCTGTTGCTGCATCACCCCAGTCCACTGCAGAACCGAACGGAAACCAGTTGCACTGATGGATCGGTCCAGTAGCAGATCAGCTGACGGACACGGAAAACGTTTCTTAGTCACCATTACTATAAAATCGGTACAAACCCCTTTGTTCGGACCATCTCACGCGTGGAAGCTACCCGCCCGCCCGCGGGCGCCCGGGCTCTGCCTCCTGGGGCCGGTGGGGTGTTCCCGGGCAGTGCCCTCGCAGCACCCGCACCCCAGAACCACGCGTCCCCTCCTTTCCCCGGCCCGACTCGCAGGCGTTGCGGGATAAGCACGCAGAGGTTTTTTTAAACCACTCGATCCTCGGGTTAAGGGACTGAGATCAGGTATACGAACAAGCGATAAGGAGCCAGGCGCTGACACAACACGCTCCCTCGGCGAGAGAACAAACGAGTTGCCCGACGTGACAACCCCACGACCCCTACGCCGGGCGGGAGCTCCCCGGACGCCGAGCCCGGGCTCCGGGACGCGATGGGGCCCTCCACCTGGACCTTATCAGCAACCGGAGATGCTGGGAGCGCTCCCCGGCCCGCCCCCGAGCGCAGCACCCCGCGGAGAGCGGTGGCGAGGCCGCGGGACGGGCCGTAGGGCGGGCAGCCGGCGGCCCCCGGCCCCGCTTTGTGCTCGGCGCCGCCGCCGCCATTCAGCGCCGCGCGGCGCCCGCCGCGGCCGGTAGATGGCGCTGTCGCACCGCGGAGGCGGCCGCGGGGCCGCTGCGCGCGGCGCGCTCCTGCCGCGCCCCGCCGCGGAGGGACCGCCCGGCGCCGCGGGCGGGGGCGGATTTCCACTCCCGGCACCGAAAAGCGGCCGCTTGCTTCGCGAGTCAGGCTGTTAAAGCTGGGGTTTGGGTGGAATTTTTTATTTTTTTTTTTTTTTTTTACGGGGTTTGTATCACGATTGGGGGGGGGGGAATTAACATGAAAGGATCAGCTTGCTGCAAACCCCCACCAACTCGGGGGAATTCCTGCATAGAGATGAATATTGATGAAAGTCTATATTACCCCAGGCACCAACTTAGCACAGGATGTTTATGAAATATTCCTGAAACGCAGTTTATTTAGAAATCAAGTTATCCACTTATGTGAGATACTTAAAACATTTATGTGTTTAGTGGACAGTTATTATTATTACTTATCACTTGTTAAGCACCAGGTGCTCCATGCTGTACAAGCCACGCATGTAAGACGTCAGTCCCTCTTGCTAAGAAGGTACAACGGAGCGGCCTGGTCCAAAGTCTGGAGAAGTTTCTTCTGAATCAGGCCACAGCTGATTATAAGACGCCTAAGGAAACTGAGGAGGGAATAAAAGCTTTAAGGATTATTTTTTTTTTTCCATTGGGTTTGTTTATTTGTTAGCTATATCTCTTCAGAATATGCACTGGATCAAAGTTCATTTCAAGGAATTTTGATCATGAATTAACCAGGTGAGAAGCTGCTGCTTTCTTCCTTTCTTACGTATCTGCATCAGAGGCTTTTTCCTTCTTCTTTGAGCACTGGGCAGAAGAGATCATGTACCCAGCCCTAGCAAAACCCAGTTTCACACCATTAAAAGGAGGATAAATTGGAACACTCATGAAGGACTAGACGATCTTCAAAAGAATATTTTTAGCAAACCCCTGAGCCCTAACAATTTGTAAAATGAGAAAAATTTCGTAGCCTCCGAGCTGTATTGCAGTACATGGAGCTGTATCTCTGTGTACTGGCACTGCACGGTATGCAAATATATTGCATTCTCTATTTTTGTCTGTACATGCTTTTCAGTAAGGGCACACGAAAGCACTATCCTTTTCTCGTATAGAAAGCTATAACTATGGTAACAGGATGTCATCTGTTGCAAAACACTGGGGTTGCCTTTTTTTTTTATTTTCTCAAATGGCAACTTTATGTCCACTTTCCCACTGTATGTTAAGATTTTGCATTTGTAGCAAACCTGTGTTCAGTGAACTCGGTTATAGAGTAGGAGAAAACTTCATGGCTAGTAATCTATGCGGTGCATGTCCTCGCTGAGCAGAAAGCCATGTCATGCGAGACACAGAACCGAGCATGCCGCAACTTTAGGGCAGAGGGTAGCAATTCTTTTCATGAAGAAGAATCTCTCTAACTCATCAAAAGAGAGACAGACGTTGCCCGTACAGAGTTTAAAATCACAGCAAGAACTTGTTACCCTTTTGCAACCTCTCTGGACGGAGTCTGTTTCTCCATTCGGTGAAGAGAGAATCGCTTGAGGTACACGCACAACCCCTTCCCTTTCAACTGCCTCGCCATCCCTGAGGAGGGGATGAAATTCTGCGCTTTAGAGTACGGTTGTTCTTTGTTTGTTTATTTGTCCCCCATTCTGTTTTAAGCAGGTATTTCAAATAGAAACCACCTAATACAAATAGCAGCTTCACAGAAAAAAACACTGTTAAAACTATCAAGTATAAAATCCGGAGTGCCTATACTATGTATATTTTTGCATGCAACACAATTTATTTTTCTATGCCATTTCCTTTTACAATATCATCCCCAAATAACCTCTTCCTGCCTATTAAAATGACATTCTTTTTCATGTAAAAGAGGTGAAAAATATACGCATAGTGGTTGAGTCTTTGTTATTACATGCTATTCCTCATCAAATGTTTAAACTCTTTTCTCAGGTAATCTTGAATTTTGCAAGTGTTCAGCTGCATCAGAGCAGCATAGGGACAGACGAGTTGGTGCTACCCCCTGTACAGTAATGAGTTCCCTCAGTGCAGTCCTGATTACGCCCTAGCCCACCAAGTTACAGGCTTTCTCTTGCATTATCTTTTCTTCATGAATACTA